>NW_013952634.1:16298-19438 GCF_001266775.1 Austrofundulus limnaeus
GGGGGTCTAGCCCGGAAATGTCTGAGGTTGACAGCTGATGTGCTGGTCTGGTTTGACTTGTTGAGAACAAGTCTAAATTTACTAATTTCTCTCCTTCCTCCTATTCTTAAAGCTCAATCTTTATCTTTTTTCTCTTATTTACTTAAAAAACTTAGTCAAGTAGTGTGCCAGTGAATTATTACACCTGAAATTTACTGTTTGTGTGTCAACTCTGAGTGGAATTTTTATGAAAATTATAACTTGTGTCATTTATCCATATAATAATTTTAGCAAATGTTTATATGTTTATTCCTGTTCATATATCTAAAATAAATTACTTTATTTTAAGAAATCTGACCAGTCACAAGTGTTCATTTCACTTCATGATCAGAGATATTTCATTATTTCCTGATTTCATTTTGCAAGGTCTTGCTGGGTTATCTTTATGAAATTGGGCTGGTCCTAATTTCATGGAGTAATTCCTACACGCACAACTTAAGAACAAATCGGTGCGTACGAATGGTTCTTGCATGAGGCCCATTGAGTGGAAACCGTACTAAAAATGAACATTCGGCCAAAAGTCGAAAATGGCATATGCCAAAGAAAATTTCAGATTTTCAGATTTATAAAAATGTGCGCACGCATATTTCTGTGCACCTTTCCTTTATAGATCACAGCTGCACCTCAGAATTTGCACACAAGGTCCCTCCWCAGGTTCTATCCTCTACACGCCCACACTCAACCATAAACAGTCAATGCAAAGTACCTCAYGAATGTTAAGRTGTATTTAAATCAGTCAGCTGATCAATGTAAAAAAAAAGAGATTGGYTGGCTCTGACACTCACTCCATCCTCTTCATCCTTTGATACGGCTTGGAGGCAGGGTGAACGCAATTGCAGGCAGGCAGGCAGACTAGAAAGTTTGACAAAGAATTTATTAAATAAAAAGCCAGCGTGGTGGCAAAAACAGAAAACAAGATACAGGAACAGGGAAGCATGGGCAGAGCAAGAATCCAACAGGAACATACAAACAATGAACCGACAACAGACTGAGACAGGACAGGGGTTAAATACACTGACAATAATTACTAAACAGAAAACACCTGAGGAGAAACATGAGGGTGACTAATCAGACAAATAAGGGGCAGCTGGGCAGACATGAGGAAGAAAACAGGAACATGACAGAAACTAAAAATAAAAACACTTAACACAGACAAAAATCCTAACATCCTTTCTTCCCTCTTAAACATATGACCTGCCTAAACTTAAGACAAAGTGCCACAAACAAATGGTTTATTAACATCTAAACCCCAAAGTTTGTTGTTAAACTTTTTATAGGAAATTAATCTCACAATAAACTGTATATTAGTGATTTATTTGATTCTGTAAATACATAAATGATCTTGGTTATTTTTGATCAACTTACTTTCACTAAGTACGCTCATCTTATTGTGTTTTGTCCATTCATTTTTGTATGAAGATATTACCGATAAAGCGATCCTTGCTAAAATAATTCCTTATAATCTCGTTATAAGGTGAACCCTACATTTGGTGGAGAACGCTGCCATTAAAAGGTTAAGATCTTTGTGCACATTTTGAATGTGTTTGAAGATGTTGGCAGTGGTTTGTCATTTTTGATGACTCATAAAACTGATGTTTATGGCTGATGGTGTTCAGAAAGAATACAGGGTACTGCAGTCTTGCTTTCTGTCATTAATGTCTAGAAAAAAACATTGCTAAAACTTTTAAAAAGTTGCTGATTATGCTGTGTGATTGTCATTAAGTCTGACGTCACATTAGAACAGCTGGTATCTGTGTCCCAGTAAAGCTGGGTACGTTTTAAACTTAGCTGGAGAGCTATAGTTTTGTCTAAACTACGCTGAAGGGCGAGTTTATGATTTGCATGCATTTTATCTAAAGTGCAATTATTTTTGGATCCTTTTGAACCAGATTTACAAACAAAAGTTTGATCTGTGTTTGTCTTAGTTCCCTGAATGCTTCGCGTGTTCCAAGCATTTAAATGTAAGTCACGGTCTGTTAACAATAAAAATAAGAAGGCYACTTATTAAAATTGTTAAGCTTTATTCATTTAACGTGAACAGACGTGAGGGAATGATTAAAGCTGGTGAAATAGCTACGAGAAGTGAGCTGAGTAAATCGAGCTGGAGTTTGGACTGAAAACCTGTTGCGGTTCAGACTCCATTTTATGGTGTAAAAAATCTGTTGTTGAACCGTGGGCTCTAGTTGTATCTGCTACAGTGCTTAAAAGACACATTGAAATGTCTTGTCTGTGTGTTGATGCTGAGATGCTGCAGTGCWAAGAGTGTCAAATTGGGCCAGCACTGGAGCTTGCCTGACCAGTATTTCACTGAATCATCAGTAAGGCTGATGTCCCCATCTGCYAGGTAGGCCTCCACATCACCTGATGGCAAATGTGTCCTTAATGGAGTAGCCGATTTCTTTTCCTGCAAGAAGGACAGGACTGAAGTGCTACTGGGGGCAGGTTTCTCTTCTGTGTTTTTTGCAGGTGCAGCCACAGGGTCACAAATCTCCATTCTGTGGAATAATATCCTCATCAGTGCATCCACATCAACACTCTTTGGGAAACAGCTGGCCTTATATCTGGGGTCAAGGAGAGTGGCAAGCAGAAATGTGGAGTTTGAAAAGATGGGTTCGAAACGCCATTGTAGTTCTTTGCTCAGATTGGCTGCAAGTTTTCTTGTTGCTGCTCCTAACTTTTCCATGGACTCAGCTTCACCATCCTGGTCCTGCCCCTCTGTGACATCCTGATCATCACCAGCCATGACATGATCAGAGTCATCCACAGAGTCCTCACCAGCTGCACAAGCCCCCAAATGCAGTGACCTGATGATGGAGCACAAGCCATGCAGTAGGGGGATGACCTCAGCGATGGAGTGTAATGCATGTAGTGCAATGTATAACTGATGTGAGCAGTTATACATTGGGGAAACCTGTTTCCAGCCAACAACCAGGTGAAAATGAAGACCCTAAACCCAGACCCTGACCAGTCGTCATTCCATATGTGGTGGGAGTTTCAGAGAAGCTGAGACGTTTTTTCTCTAAACATGACATCCCAGTGGCTTTCAAACCCCAAAACACGTTATGACAAAGATTAGTTCACCACAAAGATCCAGTTCCCCG
>NW_013952634.1:19448-21796 GCF_001266775.1 Austrofundulus limnaeus
CGAGCAGCACAGACGAGCTACATCGTCAGGTCAGGACTCTACAGTTTACACATATCTACAGGCCAGGACTCTGCAGTTTACACTCATCTACTGGCCAGGACTCTACAGTTTACACTCATCTACAGGACGGGACTCTGCAGTTTACACTCATCTACAGGACGGGACTCTGCAGTTTACACTCATCTACAGGACGTGACTCTGCAGTTTACACTCATCTACAGACTGTGACTCTGCAGTTTACACTCATCTACAGGCCAGCGGTCACTCTTTCAGGGATGAAGATGTTCTCATTCCTGATAGAGAGGAACGCTGGTTTGAGAGAGGAGTAAAGGAAGCCATCTTTGTGAAGAAAAACCATCCATTAAACAGAGGTGGAGGCCTTCGTGTCCAGTTGTCCTCCTCCTACAACACTGTTATTGTACGTATGACTCCGCCCCTTGTGAGAAAAAGGTGTGAATCAGGGCCCCAATGATACCAACACAAAGAGGGAAAGAGAGATAAAAACAAGGGGGCATTGAACCCTGCTTGCATTCACTACATACACATAACAAAACACCAAATAACCACAGCCGAAGCATCCAAACCAATAAGTCAGGTGATGGGGCACATGACTCTCTATAAACAGTAGAGCTAATCAAGCCTATTGTTAGTTGATGGCCCTCTTTTGCATGTGACTAACCTGTTTGTCCATGTGGAGGCAGTTCTTATAAGGCTGAGTTCACCTGAAACTCATCAGACTGAAGACGTCTCCTGGAGGAGAGACGAAACATTTCACTGAATAAGAACCTGTCCAGAGGACCTACTTATTTTTTTCTTTTTGACATTCCTGATAACTTCTCTCGATTGTCCTGAGATGTGTGGACCCTGCGAGTTTGCAACATTTACTTCCTGTTTACTACACACAAGTCTGATGTAATTGATTAGCTTCAAGCCAGTTGATGGAAACATGTCTGATTCACATTTCTTCTTTTTTTTCCCTTTTGCGAAATTTTAAAAATTAACTCAAATTTCGAATTAAAGTTGGATGGAAACACGGCTTGGGTTTCCCAGGGTTTGATTTCTTTAAGTGATCCCTGAGAGAAAAGCTAATCATTCGTAGCTGACAAAGAATGGCTGAAATTTGCTGATACTAAATTAAAGTTTGGTTTGGTAGGTGAGGCGGGGCAAGATGGCGGAGGAGTGAGACGTGTGTCGCGTGGCTCCCGCTTCGACTTGTTCCGTTTGTGGTTCTATACCAAATGTCCTTGCTGTTTTGAACATTTGGTCTGTCCGGACTCGACCCCTGAGTGATTCTTGCCTGGAAGAACACAAAAATGGCGACAAACTCGAGGAAAGCCAAACATTTTAGCTCGACGACTACTAGGCCTGACGTTGCTTTGGAGCAGACTGCAGCTAGGACCGGAGCTTCGGCACCCTCCTCTCCCTCCCGYAGCGAGRYGGACGCACTCTCCTTGAAGTCTGACATTCTTGCCGCTATAAAAACCGATCTCTCAACTGTGATCAAATCCGAAATAAAAGCGGCTTTGGCTGAAGAGTTTACTCTTATTAAAGGGGAGCTGCAAGCGGTGAGAGCTGAAGTGGCTAACGGCACGATGCTACTGCGCGCAGATCTGGACCATGTGAAACAGAGCGTTAAGGAGGTGGACGGCGGCCTATCGACCTGGTCCGATGAGGTGGTTGCTTTGCGCACCACCGTGTTGGAACTGAAAGAAGTCGTTGGGCTCAAAAAGAAATGTGACTATATGGAAGGGCGCATGAGAAGGTGCAATGTGCGGATTATTGGAGTTCCAGAGAYGCCAGAATCCAGCTCCACTACAGCAGTGGCTAAACTGCTAGCAGAGGYKCTACAGATGGATAAAGAGCCACTGGTGGACCGAGCCCATCGCTCTCCAGGTGGAAACAGGTCAGGCGATAAGCCGCGGGTTATTGTCGCTAAACTGCACTATTATCAAGAATGTGTGGAAAAACTGTGTCGAGTTCCGAGTCGTGGTCCTCTTTGTTTTAAAGAGTCACCGATTATCATCACATCTGACTACACGGCAGCTGTGRCCAAGGCTCGAGCGGCGTTTACGGAGGTGAGGAGGCTTCTTCGTAACCGACGTGGTGTTCGCTATGGCCTGCTTTTTCCTGCACGGCTCCGCATCTCTCATGGGGAGGAAAGCAAGGAGTTCCTGGATGCCAATAAAGCAATGGACTACGTTAAAAAGAGGATCATCTCGGCGACGGACAACGAGGACCGGCGTTGACCGAAGGTCCAATCTTCATCGATCATTATGATTGTCAGAGTACCACTGCTCTACCCATATGAGCAGCAAAAAGACGTTTTTAGACCAAATGTTACAGATTTG
>NW_013952634.1:24152-25601 GCF_001266775.1 Austrofundulus limnaeus
GTTTTGTTCTGTGTTTTTTTTAGTTTGTTCTTTTCTGTTGTTTGTGTTAAAAAATGTAATAAAAAGACCCTGTTCAAAAAAAAAAGGTTTGGTTTGGTTGTTGTTGATTCTCAATAGAGACTTTAAGTGTTAACATATCCTGTCAGCTCTTACAATTTCACAAGAGATTGCACACATTTTAAATCTTTGACCAACATATTTACAACTCTGAGATGAAAGGCAGCTGCCTTAAGCATTTTGGACCTTGTCTGGAGGGTACACGGTCAGATTCAGAACAGAAGGCTGAGGTCTGGGATCAGTAGTGCTGCATCCAACAACACCAGTCCTGACAGAAAAAGTTCTGCAGCCCACTCTTACCCTGCTGAGAGCTACATTCATATGCAGCTGTAACCTGCTGTCGACTCCATATTCACTCTCTCCACCTTTCTCCCACCACCTTCTGACTGCTTGTGTCCCAGTGTTTCACAATGAGTCAAGGATGATGGGTCATTTGTCTTCCAAGAAAAAAAGTACAGCCTTCCTACCTTCTCGTTGTGTGGGTGGAGAAGAGAAAGAAACAAATAGTCAAGCAGTGATCATTCACCATTAAATCCTGATCTACCTAAACAAAATGCATTTATTTTGTCGTACAAACATAGTAAACTTTCAATTTAGATTTTGTTGTGGAAATATCCACTAATGCAGAAACACGTGAATAAAAGACGGTGCACTGCGTGGTTTGGTCGTCAGATGATTTAATAAGGTTTGCATATGTAAAGATGAGCAGCAACTCAAGCAGACCAATCAGCAGGTCTGTCAAGTTACTACTGACTGGCAACAGACAGGAAATGCATTAATATACTTCCGGGCGGAGCGCACCTACAACCAATAACTGAACGACAAGTACAGCAGTATCGAATGACCAATAATAGAATTACAAGTTATACGAGCAGTATCGAAATGAGAGCAAAGTCCTCTAGACCAGTGGTTCCCAAACTTCTTGTCTTCTGACCCACAAAATATTCCATGGCAAAAACTTGTGACCCCAAATATTACTGTTCTGAGTACATGAACTTCGTTGATAACCATAAAAACACAGGCTTTTTGACAATATAAACCATGTATACACAAATATAAATACTTATTTATCCTTCCTATGGTGTTAGGGTCCCTACGGACCCGTTTTGAGTTTTAGCATGCATAAAAGTACTTCATACATTTGTTTTTTGCGTTGAAACTTTTTGACTTTGTCAGGGACTTCCATTTAAACAAAATAAAATCAAAAAAAATTTTTTTTACTAAATTATAAAGTGCTCTGGTGAAAAAAATGACTTTTGTGGTGTTCGGGTCATTTTTGACCCGGTTAAAATTTTCGATTATAAAAAAATAAAAAAATGCCCAAAATCAAATCATAGACACACAATCAACCAACAGCCTCTTCCTCCAACCACTTGAGCTTCATTTAGGGGC
>NW_013952634.1:27664-29843 GCF_001266775.1 Austrofundulus limnaeus
ATACTGAGCAGGTATAAGGCAGTGAATGATGTAATCCTGAAATCATTAGCTATTTAGATCAGTGGTTCCTAAACTTTTTATCTTCTGACTCACAAAATAACAGTAGCAGAGACCTGTGCCCCCAGCTATTTTTGGATGATAAACATTTGTATCAGGTCAACAAAACATGGGCATAGTAACAATATTTTTATACTACATTTATCCATTTTAAATATACTAACCTCCCTCCTTTGTAACAACTAAGGCAAAAATGTGATCAATTCAGAGAATCTTTTCAGGACCCCACCTTGATGTTTCGGGACGCCACTTTGGGTCCYGACCCCAACTTTGGGAAACACTGCTCYAGACATCAAATGGCATCTTAAGAATCATGAGAACAGATTATAMAAATGTAGCAGTTATCAGAGAGAAAYAGAATARTAAGAATGTCAAGGCAATGTGAACTTAGCAGTCGGCAGAGTCATTTAAGTTATTTCCAGCACAATTTGGGCATCAAGAATGTTTGCCTATGTACTCTGTGTGTTACATAGTTTGCACCATTAACCATTGCTATCTGCTTAGCATTAGCTTCCAAAAACGATTAGTGCTGATAGTATGATGAAGCTAAAAAAAATCTTTAAAAGGAGGTATTGTGCAAAATGGACTTTTCTGAACTTTATATCATGTTATAATGTCATTCTCTYATCAAAATAAAGTGTTACTTTGACTCATTCATGCATGTTTGAGAAATTATTGAATCTCCTGTGGTAGCCATGTGGAGCTGCCTAAACGCTTGCTGGTACAAAGCTCCACCAATTTGCCCAAAACTCCTACCTGGAGCTCAGTCTGCAGCCGAGCTCCCACCCCACAGAACACTCCTCCCTCTGAAGACGTGTTGAAGTTGGAGTTTCCGGAACAGTAGAAAGTTCTTGAAGAGAAGGAGGTAAATTTCAAGGAGTTTAGACAGGCTATGATTCAAATTTATTTTGGATATATGTACTGTTTACAGACTCTTCATAACATCTAAAGGCTGGTTGTGGTACAGAATTGAACTGTGTGCCTGGAAAATACAGAATACCCCCTTTAAATTTGACTTGCTAAAACCTGCAGAAGAGTAAAATGCAGAGCCACTATTGATGTCTTCCTTCAGAAGAACAGCACCTGAAAAGGAACTTCAAACTCAGCAGTCCTGTTCGTTTGCAAAAGACGGGACTTAAAACTTGTACTGAAACCAGTGCTGGTCCTGGTCTAGCTTCAGTTACTGTATTCTGGACTGAGATCTACCTACAGGATATAAACCCACTTTAGTTTAATCTGCCATTTCAGGTCCCTGATTTAACTAAACCCATTGAAATTAGCCTCTGTCTCTTTAAGAACCTCCTACTGTTTCAGTCACTACTACTTCAGCATGTCTTCACAACAATGCTTCATGCTACGTTCACACCAAACACRTTTTGAGCAGCAAAAATGCAGCCAACGCCTCAAGTTGGACGCACTACTTTCAGACTGGGACAGAGACTAGATGCACATCTGACGAGGGAGGAGTCTGTYTTTAATGGCGGATGAAATAAAGRCAAAATAAAGAAAATGGCTTTGCTTTATTTACTAAAGAGCAAGCGAACGTTGCGCTCATYARATAATTAATTCACCAGATRATCTAGAGGTGGTTTGTTCGGTGAGTTTCACTCCAGGAGCTGCGAGCTGATAAACTGTTTTTGTCCCGAGCTCAGTTTATCACACGGTCAGTTTAACGAGCTGCTGACCCACATTGGTGCTGATATCTCCAGCCAGAACACCAACTGCAGACGGTTGATTTCAGCTAACGAGCTCCTGTCCGTCTGTTTCAGGTTAGTTGGCAACATTCAGGAAACCGTCATGTGGAAAAATGAGTTTCTCTGATTGGTTGACGCGGTGCGTCAAGCAGAAAAAGTTCAGATTTTTTAACTCGAGCATCAGCTGCTTTGGACGCACCACATGCAGGGAAAACTCTCAACCGCACTTTCCACTTCCTTGCGCACCGCACTAAACAGACCTGACACACCGCGAGACCCCTAGAGGTGCGTCCACCATGGATTTTGCATGTAAACTGGCCACTCCTGCTGCTCAAAACGCGTTTGGTGTGAATGTAGCATCAGGGTAGGGGTATTCTGTGTGTGTGTGTGTGTGTGTGTGTGTGTGTGTGTGTGTGTGTGTGTGTGTG
>NW_013952634.1:30480-31917 GCF_001266775.1 Austrofundulus limnaeus
AAATAAATAAATAAATAAATAACTAAATAAATAAATAAATGAATGAATTAAAGTCAATGCAGCGTCCCCATGGGGTTGAAGAACAAACGTGTGTGCGTGCGTGTGTGGGCGAAGTAGGTAAAATAGGCGGAGCTTTTTACCAACAAGCATTTAGGCAGCCCCACATGGCTACAACAGGAGATTCAAGGATTTCTCAAACATGCATGAATGAGCCAACGTAACACTCTGGATCTGTTTCTGATGAGGAAAGGACTTTACAACATGTTATAAAGCTAAACAAAAGGTCAATTTTGCATAATTCCCCCTGTAAAGAAAATTCCAACCCAGAATTGAGTTTGCAAATTAGCCTGTGGCTAGAAAACCTTCATACAAAACAACGGTTGCTTGTTTTTATCATGTAACATTGTTCACTGTGTTGTACTTGCATAAATAAACTTGAATGATTGAATGAACTAAAAGCCTGTCAAAATCAAAATGTCTATGTTTCTTTAAAAAGTCTGAGCCTTGAGGGGACAGAGGGACAGTGTTTCAGGCTGAAATGCTTGATCTCCACGGGTTTTGAAATGGGTTAGAAGAACCACCAGCTGTAGAGATCCAGTGTTGTCTGAGTGGAGGTTAATGGAGCACAGCTGAGACCAGTCCCTTAGATGAGTTGCGGGAAGCTCAAAAGATGGTCAAGGCGGTCTCTTCTCCACTTAAGCTGTTTGGTTCCTGCTAATGATTCCAGTCCTCACACTGAATCAGGTCCCATGAATCCAAATTAACCTAGATTCTTACTGTTCTCTGGCAGACTACAGATTAAAGTCAGTAGGTAAAAAAAAAGTCTGCAAATTTGCAAACTCACTGGAAAAACAAAAATGCAGCATCACCATGAATGCTTTTGACTCACTTGGGTCGGTTTAGTGTATTGGTAAACTCACCGGATCTGTCATGGACTGGGGTTGCTGCTCTTGGTTAGTAACTCGCAGGAAGCGCTGATGATTTTGACAAGATTTAGATCCCTCCACAGGGATAATAAGCAATGAGAAATGCTAAAATGAAAATCCTTCCATGTCTGCTCAAGACTACAAAGAAAAATGAAGATGTTCAGTTAGTTTTTGACTTAGTTGAGATAGTTCCAATAGTTTTGCCCCCATGTTATCTGTGCAGAGAGGAAAATTATGATTAAATAGCATTTGAACACTTGGAACTTTTTCCTGTGAATAATATAATTAAGCAACATTACATGCTCACATTCTTTATTTGTGGCCTTTAGTAAGATACATGTTCATGCAGTGCTGGCTCTAGCCATTTTGGTGCCCTAAGCGAGTTGAAGCGCAACCCCCGAACTATGTCCCATCCACCCCAATTAGAACCCCTAAAAACAAGTTTGACAGTGTCGGGTACTAAGGTAAACTTATATTTATTTGCTTTAAACACAAACATACATCACACAAC
>NW_013952634.1:32882-34313 GCF_001266775.1 Austrofundulus limnaeus
TCCCAGGCCAGCCGAGAGACATATTCCCTCCAGCGTGTCCTGGGTCTTCCTCGGGGCATCCTCCCGGTGGGACGTGCCCGGAACACCTCACCAGGGAGGTGTCCAGGAGGCATCCTTACATGATGCCCGAGCCACCTCAACTGGCTCCTCTCGACGTGGAGGAGCAGCGGCTCTACTCTGAGTCCCTCCCAGATGACCAAGCTTCTCACCCTATCCCTAAGGGAGAGCCCAGCCACCCTGGGGAGGAAACCCATTTTGGCCGCTTGTATCTGGGACCTCGTTCTTTCAGTCATGACCCAAAACTCATGACCATAGATGAGGGTAGGGACGTAGATCTACCAGTAAATCGAGAGCTTCGCTTTTTGACTCAGCTCTCTCTTCACCACGACGGATCGGTACAGCGCCCGCTTTACAGCAGACGCTGCGCCAATCCGCCTGTCAATCTCCCGCTCCCTTCTTCTCCCATTCGTGAACAAGATCCCCAGATACTTAAACTCCCCCACTTGAAGCAGGACGACCCCCCTGACCCGGAGAAGACACTCTACCCTTTTCTGGCTCAAGACCATGGCCTCGGATTTGGAGGCACTGAGCCTCATCCCAGCCGCTTCGCACTCGGCCGCGAACCGCTCCAGCGATAGCTGCAGATCACGTTCCGATGAAGCCAACAGGACCACATCATCCGCAAAAAACAGAGATGCAATCCTAAGGCCACCAAAACGGATCCCCTCAACACCTCGGCTGCGCCACAAATTCTGTCCATGAAAGTAATGAACAGAATCGGTGACAAAGGGCAGCCTTGGCGGAGTCCAACTCTCACCAGAAACAAGCCCGACTTACTGCCGGCAATGTGGACCAGACTCTGACACCGGTTGTACAAGGACCTGACAGCCCGTATCAAAGGGCCCGGTACCCCATACTCCCGGAGAACCCCCTACAAGGCCCCCCTTGGGACACAGTCGAACGCCTTCTCCAAGTCCACAAAACACATGTAGACCGGTTGGGCGAACTCCCATGCACCCTCTAGGACCCTGCCGAGGGTGTAGAGCTGGTCCAGTGTTTCACACCCAGGACGAAAACTGCTCTGCTCTTCCTGAATCTGAGGTTCGACTATCCGATGATAGTCTATATTTTTGGAAGGTCATTTATGTATAATAGGAAAAGCAATGGGCCCAGTATGCTACCCTGCGGAACTCCCACGGAACAGGGCAGAGACCCGGACACAGAGCTTCCATGTTTCACAACCTGACACCTATCAGTCAAATAAGAGGAAAACATTTGTATTGCAGATGATGAAAGTTGAAAAAAAATCAACTTTTGTGTCAAACGCTTTACGAAAATCAATATATACAGCACCAGTTACTTGACCTTTGTTCAAAGTAGCACATATTTGTTCAGTGAATAAAATTAATGCAGACATGGTTGACCTTGATG
>NW_013952634.1:37646-44032 GCF_001266775.1 Austrofundulus limnaeus
CTATTATAGAATGTGAGTATTTCTTGTGAACATAAACTGCAACACCACCTCCAAGCCTATCAGTACGGTCTCTACGATACAATGATTAATTTTCAACTGGAAGTAATGAATTTGGTATAGCAGGAGTCAGCCATGATTCTGATATAGCCATAACATGTGCTTGTGTCTGAGCAAGTATTACTTTGAATTCATCCAGTTTAGGTACAAGACTTCTCATATTTAAATGACAGATTTTAAAGCCTCTATTTTCACCTGGTTGATTTAGCGTCCCTGGATTTTTTTTTAGACAGGAAAATCGCTTTTGCTTTAACCATAAAGATTATTTTAGTTAAATAAGAAATTTTCCACAGAAAAACCAAACATAGCTGAAATCATACTGAGGGAGAAAAGAGATCTGTCCTCTCTTCTCCTGTAACTTTGATAAATATTCTCTAATTATCAAAATGCATAATACTTTCAGTTAAGAGAACAATAAATCAAATAAGACAAAGATTCTTCTGTTTGTTATTTGATTTAGGAGGAAGAGAGTGTCTCTTTGAATTGTTAAAGCGACCTGAGGTGGCCCAGATTCAGTTCTAAGTGGAACAGAGTTTTGGTCTCTTTAAAGGCCCATCAGAGGACTGAGAGTCCAAGACAGTTTCCTTGATTATTTCACTCGAGGTGACCCCTACAGTGCAAAGAGAAGAAAAAAATCTTACAACATCTGCCCCTTATTAAAAAACAACTTACYACAAGCACTAAGATCATTTGAGATCTTTGTTAGAAATTTTGACCTGCAACCCCACGTGCTCTGTGATGCGGAAGCCCAGCCTGGAGTTACAGCCCAGAGGTGGAGCTGCACCTAAAAGCTATATAAAGATGTATAAGGCTCAAAATAATTGATTTGACGAGATATATATATATATATATATACTAAATCACATTCTGCTCTTGCTGAGTGTATCAGTCTCAAAACATGATCCAAAATACTTTTTTGCTGATATCAGATTGTAACAGTTATTTGCAGTGATGCACTAATAACATGAACACAGTGGATATTAGAACCATCTTTTCAAAATCAGACACCAAAACATCTGTTTTATTTCATCATTACCATTTATTGCACGTGTGATGTAGTTCATTATAAAAAATAAAGGTGTCAGCAGAGCTCTTCGACGTGGATCCACTTCACACCAGGTCCCAGAAGAAGCGTTCGCTGATCCCCTCAATGACTGCCAGCCTCATTATTTCCCCAGGCATCCAGACATCAAACACCTCACCTGGGGGGGAAATACAGAAAAATTGGATTATCCCACATGTTTTACTGTTAACCTCTGTTCATCCTTTAATTAAAATGACATTTCAGCCACAACAAAATGTTTCCAAACAAAAGATCTTCAGTAAACCCACGTTCAACAATACTCTGATTTTTGTTTTTTTTTTTTCTTTAGGGTGGGCAAAGGTAGACAAGTCCCAGAGAAGCCCTGATCATTAGCTTTAACTGATCTGTAGCACATTAGGATAAATGTGAGGGGAGGGGCAGAGTGCATGGTTCCATTAGAAGCTACTGATGTCTGAAAACAGTCCATTGGCATGCAGCAGCATTCTAACTGAACACACACGAATTCTGTTTCATTTAAGTAAGTTTGATCCACTGATTTCTCCTTTCTGCCTCACATTGTGAAATTAATAATTAATATGTTATGCTCTTCTGATTCACTTATCAATTTTAAAGCACACACAGAATCTAGAATGGGTTCTTGCTGCCAGGCTTTGCCCTCGAGGACACAGCCAGTCTTGTGGAAAGTAATGAAAGAAACCAGGCAGTAATGTCCCTGAAATGACTTCTTCCAAACAAAAGTTAAGATGATCACAGCAGGATGGGTGCTGAGCCAGAGAATCCAACAGAAGGATGGACTGATAATTATTTCAATCATGCTTTAATGTGGCTGTATGTTGCCTGAAAGATTAAAATATTCACGGGTTTAGATCCAGGAAAGAAACCAGAGATGAAGAAACAACAAATCTGATTCAGTAAAAGTATTTAAATTATCCCTGTCACTGTTAGTAAGACTGGGCAAATATGGAAATACTGCCAAAATTGATTTACTGCATAGTCATGTAAACAAAAGATCCTTAAAYCATTATCTTTTGACACTTTTTATCTGATCTACAGAAAATTAAATTATTCTTCCACTTAAACTAGGCCCATATTTATCAAACTTCTAGGCCCTAATTTACATTACTTGCGTTCCGTCTCCGCTCCGCTGCGCAGGTCACAGCTGTGCTTTTCAAGTCTAGTTTACACTACCTCCGCTCCGCTCCGGTCCGACAGATGTGCAGGAAGCAGATCGCGCGATAAATTCAGTGATAAGTGTGGAAGTTACTGCAAAAAATGTGAAAGATTATCTCCAAACACAGCTGAAAACAACAATATAAAGGCTTCTGGTATCTATGTTGAAACTGTCTCGCTGTCGTCTTTCTGAAACTTCTGATTTCAAAATAAAATCCATGTGTATCGTGTGTGTACACATGCTACGTTTCTATCTACTTCCCAAAGAGAACGATACATTCTGACAGCATTTGTGTAGAAATAGATCAGTATATTTATTAATATAGCTGCAATTTCGACATTATTCCGACAAAGTATTCAGCTGAATAGTGTCTTATTTTGAAAATACCGATGTTGTGTTTGTTTCTTTTCCTGTTGGTGCGACGTAAACTTTAAAAATTGACTCCGGCGCAGCTCCGGCGTCCAGCAAAAAATAGGATCTGTCCTAATTTTGACGGATCGCTGTCCGCTGAACGCCGCCCTGAGCCGCCAGTGTAAACGCTCTGATTGATTAYAATGGGTGCGTATTCGCTGCGGAGGTCGGACCAGAAGCGGAGAYGGAGAAGGAATGCAAGAAATGTAAATTAGGGTTAGAAATGCTTTTAAGAATGCTACTAAGATTAGACTATGTGAAAAAAATATTGGCTAAAATTTAATCTTTAAAGTCAGTAGCTACGTTTACAAGGACATAAGTAATCGGATTAAACGGCCGTTCGGAATAAAAATGCRTCATGTAAACAACCTGTTCCGTTTATTCTGATCCGATTGAGCTCGATCCGAATGAATTTTTATTCCGAATGAAAAGGGTAGGTTATGCCGATTGATAATCGGAATGAAGTTCATGTAAACACTTAATTGGATCATCTTATTCTGATTGTAGAAAACTGACCTGTGTGCATGTCTGCTGACTTTCATTCACCCGGTTAGAGGAGGTGGGACAGCAGCGCTCCAGCTGTGCTGCGCCGCACTGAACTTTTCCTCCTCGCTCTCTTAATAGATGAAAAAGGAAACAAACAGCAGACGTTGCTTTGCAAAATATAAAAATAAAAAGCATGCATTGCTTCATCTGCAGGCTGCAGCTCAACCGAGGAGTAACGGCGTCTCTACTGTTATTAAAAGCTGACACGGATCTGTCCTGAGCGCACACAGGAGCTTTGTTTACGTTTGTAACACGGAAGTACAGCTGAAAGTTTACAACACTGCACATGTCTGGACTTTTATTCTGAATAAAATTCAGGTGCATGTAAACACTTTTCACGATCGGATTGTGTCCATGTAAACAGTACATTCAGATTATTTAATCTGAATACATTTCAATCAGATCAAAAAATTTTGTGCATGTAAACATAGCTACAGTTAAAAAGCGTCTCAGTCTCACTTTACGTGAAGTCTAAGACTAAATCTGAAGTAGAGCTGATTTACAACACTTTGCTGTGCCGCAATGCTGATCCTGGATGATGTTACGAAACCTCCGATATGGGTCAATCATGGCATCGGATTTCTTGTTCAAGAAGATTATCTGAGTAAGGTCAAGGTATAATTGTGACAGTCCAAAGATAGTTACACATTCAACACATCCATCTGTTCATCAATGTCACATTGTACTGATTGTTCGTAACTTACAAATTTACAGATTTTCCTTATTTGCATCATACAGACCTATAAAAATCTCATGGATATTTTTGAAAAACTCAGCTTTAAAGTTTTTTAATGTTTCAGAGCCTGAGGTAACGCTGAGTTTGCACCTGCCTCCTCCTCATCTCTCCACTAAACTGCCCGCAGACAACACCCCCGTCACACACACACAGACACACAATCTAGTGCTGGGCAGTATACCGTTTTGTACCGAATACCGGTTTTTATTTTTGTTATGATATGAATTTTTTGAATACCGGACATTCCGGTTTAAATAGCGGAACCTTTCGTCGCGGCCGCCAGTGAATCGTTGTTTCCCGGGGGACATTTTTCCTTGCTGCACCGCTATGAGCGTTAGCATGCTAATGTTTGGAGCAGCTAGTTGCAGCAGCGGGTGGCAATTCCGCTGCTTATATTGACTGACGTTTAAAAAACATCCCGTTGTTGCCRTCGCTGAATGTAGTAAACACCTCCTCAGTGACGTGCACAGTTAGATTTAACGTAGTTAGTTAATATGGAGACGTTATGCTGATGGAGACTTAACGTGGTTCTATTGTGAAAAGCCTGCAGGAAGTAGTTCGTAGTGGAGTTGGAATTGACTGGTGTGCAAGGTGAGTCGTGCTGATAAGCTTTAATAAATAACATAAAACAGTAAACCCAATCATAATCTTTTCTTAACCCTCCTCCTTCATGACTGGACAAAAATGCGTGACTACTGTCTCCAACTACCAGTCAGAGAAGAACAGACACAGAGGAGGGAAACAGAGACACAGACAGAGCTACAGGAAAAGAAAAAAGTCAATAAGCAGGCATACATGTCAACCTCTTCGGACGTTTACTTTTATAAAAAGCCTCAAAAATCTGTACAACTCACACGGGGGGGCTGCGGACATGACAGCGCCCGCTAAGCAGCAGGAGGAGAGGAGAGCGGAAAAAGTTCATAACATTTCTAGCGGCAGAACAGGTTGGAAGATGGCTGTTTGATGTTATGTATTGTTTTTTAAATCATCCTACAGGCTCTGACATGTTAGATAAATTTGAAAATCAGGTTTTGAAAAAATTCGTAAGACTTGAAAAGATCCGTGAGATTACTCTATACGTCAGTATATCTGCAAAATTATGTTAAATCCTTATAACATAAGGACAATCTGTACAAGTTGACATGTATGAACAGGGTTTGTACATTTTATTATCAGCTGAGCTGTGATGAAAAGAAAAATACCGTCAAATACCGTGAAACCGGTGAAAGTGTTGAAAATACCGTGATATAAAATTTTGATCATATCGCCCAGCCCTAACACAATCACCTGCTCTTTGCATGTGATGAACAAAATTTTCTCACTCACATTATATTTAATTCATTATTTTCCTGAATGTAGAAATATTTTTGATCACATAGGGATCACGCAAACATGTCCATCACACACGCAGGAAATAATGTGCATCAGCTTAACATGTGACCGGCCACGAGAAAACCAGCAACAAGTCTCCCCGGGGGTGTTTTGAGTTATTTACAGAATCTGGAAGTGTGTGTTCTATCCTGTACAAAGATGTCAAACACATGGTAATCAGAAATAAAACGAAAAAGATATGCCCATTTGAATGTTGGTGATCTGCAAACAAGATTACAGAGAAAACAGGCCTCAGAGTTTCAGAGGAATTGTTTCCTGGGGGTGTTAACAATGGCTGTTCATTTACATTAATTTGCATAAACCCCACCCCGGGCTCTGACTGTCAGCACAGGTAGGCTGTAGGTAAGTGTGCAGACAAAAGCTCAAAAGGCTCACAAAATAAAAGCTTGATTTTTGCAACACCCCAAGCACAGTTATTATTTCAATGTACACACAATTTTAATTCAAGTCTATTTCACACCTCATCCTTATCTACGATTAAAATAAAAAGTGTCACACTACAAGCTAAAATGAAGCGTTGTCTTYCACCTGCGTAATATCAATAAAATTAGAAACATCGTGTCCAAAAATGATGCGGAAAAACTGGTTCATGCATTTATCATGTCTAGACTGGATTACTATAATTCTTTATTACCTGGGCATCCAAAAAACTCTTTAAGTCTTAAAAGGTAGTGCAGCCCTGCTGGTTGCCGCATGACCTGTACACCTTTTCCCCCATGTTTTTGCCATGTGTGTCGTCTTGGATGGGTGTTCTTAAATGTAATTTCATTGTGCTCTGTACAATGACAATAAAGGCATCATCAGTCAATCTACAGTGGGTAAAATAAGTGTTGAACATGTCAACATTTTTCTCAGTACATATATTACTAGTGGTGCTAATGACATGAAATTTTCACCAGATGTCGGTAACAACCCAAGTGATCCATACATACAAAGAAATCAAACCATAAATGTCCAGAAATGAAGTTATTTGTAACAATGTGGAATGGCACAGGAAAAAAGTATTGAACACATGAAGAAAGGGAGGT
>NW_013952634.1:47729-52812 GCF_001266775.1 Austrofundulus limnaeus
GAGGGGAGACGCATCGTGGAGGACTCTTCTGCTGAGGGCTGAGATGCAGCTGAAATGATCCAGGGAAAGTAGTGGAACGTTTTGTGTATGGGACCTCAACCTCAAGTTTTTTACACTCTCCTATAGTATCCTTCATTGTTCATGTGTTCTGTTTCTCAGTTAAAAACTGAACTTTCTTTTGTTTCTTTTAATACAAGGGGACTAAAAGACTCATTGAAGAGAAAAGCTGTTTTTTTTGTTTTGCAAAGGACAACAAGCACACTGCACCTTTTTACAGGAAACACATTCTGACGCATCTGATGTGAAGTTCTGGTCACAACAACGGGGAGACAAAATTCTTTTCAGCCATGGGACGAATCGTTCAGCTGGAGTTGCCATCTGTTTATTCAGATGTCCTGGTAAGGTCTTGGCTCAAAAAGCAGATGAGGATGGACACTGGGTAGCCTGTGTTTTGGAACTTGATAATGTTCCCATAGTTTTGCTAAACATTTATGGAAATAATGATCAAAAAAATAAAAACCTGTTACATCAGATAACAACAATAATCACAGAGTTTAATGCTAATTTTCCATCTACTTATACTAAAGTTGGAGGAGATTTTAACTTGGCTCCAGATGAGTGGACGTATCAAACACTTAAACACTTCTGCTCTTTTTCCTTCTCTCCGCCTGCTGCTGTCCAAACAGATGACATGCATTGGACTCACGGTGTGAGGTATTGATCTTTCTCACGAGGCCCTCGGTACAAAACCCCATCAAAGACCTAAATCACTGCACTGCCCAGGTGCTAAAGGTCGATTTGACAATGCTTCTCTTTCCGAGTGACTCCCAAACTAAAAAATGGATTCCTCTCAATCAGTCCACAGTTAAACTGTTCCTCTTCTCCGCTGACAGATTGGAGACTTTCCATCAGCAGGTGATGGATCACTCCTCTGACGTGATTTCACACACAGACACACGAGAAGGAAGGAAAACCAAAATGTTTCCTGCTCTGCTGGAAGAAAAAAAATACCATAAAAGCAGACAAAGGAAAACGTTTCAAATATATTTGTCTGAGTCATTTTTTAAGACCATGGGACAGACAAATAACTCACAGGTATTGTAAGAGTATAGTTGTTTGGAAACTCCCTAAAATCTGCAAGTCTAGTTATTTGTAATAAAAAAAAAGGCTGCTAATATGCTAATTAGTTTAGTTCTTCACTGTATTTGGACTCAAACTACTGGAGAAAGTTGCATTTCCTGAACAGAAAACTGAAGAATAGTTTGATATCTACTGGAAGAAGATAAGCGTCACTACGACTCATCTGAGGGATGTGAAGTTTGGTTTTTTTTAAACCATATTTAGTGCCTGTCCATTAATTCTAGTTTTTTCCTGCTCTTTTTTTAAAATTCCATATACACAATTAGACCAGGGGATCTGCAACTTTACAATCACTTTTTTCTCCTTGGCTCTCTMATAAAATGCATCTGGAGCAAAGAAACATGCTTCAACTGGGATTATCAACCGCTGGCCGTGGGCGACTTTGAGTTTGTTGAAAGGGGACTTTTCCAGACAGTAACATTATAAAACTAAAAGTATATAATGAATTTAAACACTATTTTGTACTACAATAAAAAATGTGGTGTAAAAAATGTATAGTTTTACACTAAATTGTATAAAATATTAAAACACTGAACTATGCAGGTTTGTGTATTTCTTTATTTTAGTTCTTATTGTTATTTAATCAACTCCCCATATTTCTTCTCAGCAACTTCTCTTAAAAGAAATCCAAATCAATCCCGATGGATTTTAGAAAAATCTCGTCCTTTAAGGCTAGAAGTTTGATTAAAGGTGTAAAAAAAAACCTAGACTATGTGTGTCAAACAAGGCCCGTGGGCCAAAGCTTCAAAGATGTGTCATTGTTTAAAAATAAACATGTGCAATGTTAAAGCCAGTGATGGTCACAAACTACATCTCCCATAATGCACCTAATGTAAATTATTTAACCTGCAAAAGGACAGCATCCCACCACCAGATGGAGGTGCACTGGGTGTAAAACTAACCACTAACTAGCAACGTTTGCCTTGTGAAATRTCCATTTCGCTGCATTTTCACCGGCAACTTTGGGAATTTCCCACTTACAAGTTGTAAATTTAAACTGGAACACCCCTTCAGTGGGAATTTCATGACAGAAAGTGGGAGGAGAGTTCAGAATTCAAGATGACGGCTTCCACAACTCAGTAGTGAGTAAAACTCTTACTTTTGCTAATATTTCTGTATTATTTTATTTCACATTTAGTCAGTTGTACATGTAAGCTGTTTCAATGCACAAAACACCACATAGAGCTCAGTTGTTTGTTAGCAGTGCTCATGAGACAAGGATGTGACTTTTCGTGCTCAGTTGAAGTTAATCACTAAACGTTGAAATTAATTACAACTGGCCCTTTAARGGCCACCGTRATGTTTATGTGGCCATTGGTGAAAATAAGTTTGACGTCTCTAAACTAGTTCAACATGTTTCACTCCTTGCATTCGTTGTATCGATCACATATTTGCAAACAAAGTGAGAGAAAACTGAAAAAACTACTTTTTTCTGTTGTTTAAGAAATGAAAACTTTAATCTCATKTTTTATTCAAACTGCAGAGGGGCCAAAGTACAGTGTCTGGCCCCAGAGCCACTGACTGCAGACCCCTGGCACAGACAGACTCGCAATATCATGTAAAATCAACTTTTTTGAGTTTTATATCATGTTATAATGTYATACTCTCATTAAAAAACATGCCCAAAGYCTTGCTTTGACTMATTCGTGCATGTTTGAGAAATCCTGCAGCGTTTTAAGGCAGCCATGTTGAGGAGCAAAACGACAGGTGGGGTCCAGAAACACCTCTGGGACGTGTCTCCAAAGCTAGCTTCCTCATCATGGAGCACACCTCCCCACCCCACACACCCCGCCCGTGACGCCTGCAGGCTCTCGGCAGAACGAGTGAAACTGAAAGTGAAACTTAAACTGTCTGCTGAGCTGCTAACTACTTCTCACTCAGTGAAGCTCTTTTCAGATTCTAAATACCGTTGATGAAATGTATTTTCAAATGCCAAGTAAACTGCATCCCAGAAGTGGAAGGTGGTTCTTAAAGAGACAGAGGCCAATTTCAAGGCGTTTAGAAGAGGAAGTGATGAGAAGATAAGTTTATTTTCTATTTAAACATAAAGACAGCATTTTAGTAACAACTAAAGGTGACATAGATACTTTATTATGGTATAGTATTTAAATATATGCCTGAGAAACACATAATATTGGCCCTTTAAAACACAAGATTGTTCAAATCAGATATTAAATATGTCTAAAA
The DNA here is from genome assembly GCF_001266775.1 of Austrofundulus limnaeus. Classification (NCBI taxonomy): domain Eukaryota; kingdom Metazoa; phylum Chordata; class Actinopteri; order Cyprinodontiformes; family Rivulidae; genus Austrofundulus; species Austrofundulus limnaeus. Next base: position 51,057 of record NW_013952634.1, read on the forward strand.
CTGAGCTGGCTCCCAAAGTTAATCAGTTGTAGATACACAGCCACTGATTACTTTCTGGAAGTACAGTAAAATAAGTAGTTCAGTCATTCATGAGATATTTTGCTAACAGTACAGACACGTTAATATACATGGGTAAAAACATGATCACTTTGTGCTGAACAGCAAGTGATAATGAAACAACATAACTTTAAAAAATACTGTGATTTTCTTGTTTACAAATTTTCCCCTCCTCCACTGAAGGAGAAACAGGGAAACACCCCATAATGCCACCACTTCTCATAAAACATGTTTGTGGTGTTAATATGTGGTTTGTTTACCAGCGAGGCCTTATTTTTTGCTGTGTTCAGCTAATCTGAGGGCGTTTAAACAACACCCATTGTYCTGCTTTCCCTGTTTTAACAGGACTGAGCGAGACCGCCCCGTCTGTTTTCTTCCCTTGAATCAAGATATTCTACTTTTATCATTTCTTTCCTTTCTTTCACATCTTCTATGTTGCTTCATATCATCTTCAACTCATCTCTTCCCCCTCATCATCATCTGAGTGTTTTTCATGACAGCTAACCTGCAGGGGTTGGTGGTAAATCAGACAAACTCACTGAAAATTGATCTTTAGTGAAATGACTCAGATCAAAATCTAGAATAAAGGCAGAGCACTCCTTGAAGGAATGTGTACCGCATAAGGAAACAACAGTATTGTAAACATATATATAAATATGTATGTGTCACAGATAGGCTTTGCAGCTGGATTTGTGGTGAAGATGAAGGTTGAGGCAGAGGATGGAGGAAGCAGCAACAATTTGTTGGTCCAACATTGGCACAGGAAACTGTGGCACAGTTTCCTGGACATGACAGTTTGGGACTTCTCACAGCACCAAAAGGAACTCTCACTAATGACATCATTGCAGCCTTGAATAACCTCAGCTGTTAAGGATTAACCCATTCTCAGTTCACAGGTGAGTTCACCAAATTACAGCTTCCACTTATAAATAAAATCCATTTGAATTAATACAAAAATATGTACATTTCTCCATTTACTTTTTTATAATCATTTTATATTTTAACCTTATAAAAACACCAACATGAAAACCCTGATCAAACACTTACTCAATTGCTCTGAATAGCAATTGTTTCCTCCTGCGACCCCACGCAGTAATATTACTGCGTGGGGTCGCTGGCGGGGCTCTCCTTKTTCTCTCCTATGGTCCTCTCTGGGGGGTGGGCAGGCGGTTCTTTCTGCACTGGTGCCCTGGCTCTGGTCTCCCTTATGTCTGCTTCAGGTCTTGGGGATCGGGTCTCCACAATCACTATTCAAAATTCCATTTGAGAAACCTTGTATATGCACGAATGCTCTCAACCGCACACAAACAGATGTTCTGGGGTTTTTGACAGTCAATGAATGTATGTGTGTATATATATATTAGGGGTGCAACAATACATGTACCCAGATCAAACCGTATCGAACAGTGCTGTATCGAACAAAACAGATTTAAAAAATTTACTTCATCAACATGTTTTCTGAAGATGCTCTGTGTTTCCGCACGTCAAGGTCGAYCACGTCTGCATTAATTTTATTCACTGAACAAATACGTGCTGCTTTGAACAAAGGTCAAGTAACTGGTGCTGTATATATTGATTTTCATAAAGCGTTTGACACAGTTGATCATTATACTCTCTTACAAAAGTTCATTTCTTTTCAACTTTCATCCTCTTATTTGACTGACAGGTGTCAGATAGTGAAACATGGAAGCTCTGTGTC
>NW_013952634.1:54755-55938 GCF_001266775.1 Austrofundulus limnaeus
CACACACACACACACACACACACACACACACACACACACACACACACACAAAACTTTGCCAAGCAATATTAAGCAACCTTGGCAGTGAAGCTGACATAAAAGCCAAAGTTGAAGATATTTTTCTGAGTAGTATCCGTCATGTAAGTGGACCAGGAAAATGAGCAAATTACCTTTTTTATTGTGTAAAGGAAAGTGTCTTTGTGTCTGCGCTGACCTTCTGTACCTTTTCTCTCCATCGGCCCACCTCTCTTTGTTCCCCGACCTGTTTTCTGCACGTCTTCCTGCAGGTTGTCCTTGTTTCCTGACATTAATCTGCCAGCTTCACCGAAGGTCCTCCCTGCTGCTGTGATTACAGACAGATGATCTGACGGAGGCGCTGACAAGTGCAGCGTGACGAAGCAGCGAAGGTCAGGGCTCTTCCTCTGACCCTGACAGGGTTTGGTTCTGCACATGAACACCTGTCCACCAGAACCGTGGGTCTGTGAGATCAAGGCCGGCTCTCCTCACAAAGAATTCTTCATCTGCGACGTCACCAGGCAACTGCAGGCCGTTTTAACATTTCTTAGCAACAACATTTAGCTTTGATTGTAATAAAAATCATTACAAGCCTAAATAAATAAAACTCCTTTTATTCACACAGAACATGAACATATGAGTGTTAAAACYAAGAAATTGTATCATTTTTAGACAGAAAACAAAATAAAATTATATGGCTGTAACACATGTCCAACGTTGGGTAAAGCTCTATCAYGCAAAGTACAAAATTCTGAAGCTTTGCCATCTTCTCTGGGCTCGTTTAAAATGGATTGAGTTGAAGTAAAAAAAACTGTTCTGAGTCAAAAAAAATCTGCATTTGATTATTTTTTTAATTTTTTTTTATTTGTTTTGAATTCACAAAAACCCTCTGCACAAAATCCAACCAAGCTGTTTTCAGGGCACAGYTAAAAAGTTTGCCTCTCTGATGGTATGGGGGTACATGTCTTTATTTACTCTCTACACCACTGTTTTTCAGAGTGGGCACTGTGCCCCCCTGAGGTGCCTCAGAAAGCTGGAAGGAAGTCGGGGAGAAAAATGCGAAACATTTTTCAATTTAACAAACCTTTCAAACCATTATCAAAAAAAAAAATTTAAAATTTAAATCCTAAAAATATTTTTTTTAATATTATTTAAGAGTGCTTAAGAG
>NW_013952634.1:56959-69370 GCF_001266775.1 Austrofundulus limnaeus
CACACACACACACACACACACACACACACACACACACACACACACACACACCCTCCTCAGCTTTATAAGTTGCCTGAATGGGACGGGTTTTCCATGAAGTGAGGGTCTGAAAGGGAAAGCAGAGCAGCTGCAGGGAGACTTCACGAAAGCTGCAGAACATCAGCGCTCCAGTGTGTGTGAGTGAGTGTGTGTGTGTGTGTGTGTGTGTGTGTGTTCAGGATGTGGCATGTCGTGTTTGTGCTCGCCACCGTCGGCTCAGCTGTGTGTGGGAATGAGATTGAGTTTGCGGAGAGCTCTGAAGACGACTACAACAACCAGATTTTCCTGGAGCAGCAGGAGGGTGAGTGTTTGTTTGTCTGCTTCTTTGAACAGATGGATCCTTGGGAAGAAAGTGTCGCCACTTTCTACAGCAACATGTCATCAAATAACGTCCTTATAACATCTTGCTTCTTTAAGTAAATTAAACATTTTTTAATTTATTTTTTTAGTCATTGCGCAAAACTGAAGGCCTCACATTTCTTCACCTTTCATGCCAGAATTTTAAACTAAAAAGATGTTTTGTTGAGAAGTGTTTAAACCTTTACAAACTAGATTACACACAACCTCATGTGACTTAGTGTTTTATGCTCACAGTATGTGTTGTGATGACTCTCAACTACAACCATAACAGATTTTAGTTCATTACATGGTAAACTGACAGGGTTATAGCTATTTTGTGTTGGCTGATCTTGAACAGTGACTCCAAACCTTAATCAGTTACAGATGTACATCCAGTAATTACTTTCTGAAAGTTTAATTAAATTTAAGGCTGCAACGATATAGAAAATTTACAATTCGGTGTCACGGTTTGATATTTTTCAATACAAATAAGAGAAATTTCCATGCCCTTCTTAACTTGTAATTTATTGAAATTAATTATGAACATTTGTTTAACCTGAAAAGTACAGTTTATAAATTAAATGTTGCTGAAACGGCAAGTTTCTCAGTGGATCTKTGCTCGACAATGCAGTCTAGGCGGAGTAGTCGAACACAGATCCACTGATCCTTCAACACAGAGCATCTTCAGAAGACAGGATGATAAAAATGTTAAAATCTGTATTGTTCCATACAGAGTGTGTATTGAACGGTTCAATACAGATACAKGTATTGTTGCACCCCTAATCAAATCCATCAGTTGGTGCCTGAGATATGTTGCAAACAAACAGGGTTGACTTCAACAGTTAATGCAAAAAAACAAATATCCTGTTTATTGAGTAGCACTTAAGAGTATGTGTTGAGATAAACTTTCACCTACAACCACAGGAAATTGTAGCTCAGTATTTATAAAACTGAATGAGTTGTAGCCATATTTGTGTTTTCTAAAGTCATTTGATTGTGACAGTCATTTGAATTGGATTGGCTCCAAAAGGTAATCAGCTGTAAAAAGTACATAAATTAAATAATTTACGAAAATTTTGTCGAAATCTATCCATTGGTTCATGAGATATTTTGCTAACAGGCCATGCTGACCATAAGAGCAAAAGCCATAGTATTAAGCAAAGATGTTGTGCAATGTGTAGCGCTCAGGGAATGTGTTGTGACAGACTTTCAGCTACCACCATGGCAAATTTTACCACATTATCCATAAACTCTATGAAGTGCCATTTGTGCCAAAAATATATTGTTGAGCCTTAGTCCATGTTCTTAAACCTTGTGTTGACACATAACGTCAACAACGTATTTTTGGCACAAATGGAACTCCATTCCATTGTAGCCATTTTTGTTTTATGAGTTTGCTTATCTGTGGTGGCCATCATGGATGAGGCATGCTCCAAAAGTTAATCAGCTGTAGATATACATTGAACGAGTTGTTTCTGAGATGATTTTTTTTAATCCGTGCAGCAGTTTGTGAGATATGTTGCTAACAGACACACACACACACACTGGCCATAACGCTTCGTGTGAGGTTTGGTTTGAAATGTGCAGCTGTAGCAGAGGATAGGATCATGTAACCTTTCAGCTGCCTGCAGGATTGCATAATCAGYGCAGCCCCTGTGGTTTCTGCTCTGCAGGGGACCCTCGAAGCCCACCGGACCGTGCAGACCTCTCCCGCTGGGACAAGCTCTTCATCGCCCTGGAGGACTCCCACATGAGGCAGAACATGCTGCTGGCGTCTGCGGAGCGCTGCTGCGGGGAGAGGAGCCAGCTGGACGCGCTGCTGAAGGAGACCTTCCGGCAGTACGCGCCCAGCCTGGTGTCGGTGTGCAGGGCCCAGGCGGAGCAGGCGGGCCTCAGGCTGCGGGACACCCTGGTGCAGCTGGGCAGGGACGGGGCAGAGATGGAGAGGAGAATCAACGCCACCCTGGAGCTGGTCCTGCAGAGCAGATACGAGGAAATGGCTCGACTGAAGCGGCTGGAGGAGGCCGTCGCCTCTCTGTCTGCAGGCGGCAGGTGGAGCGGGCCTCTCCCATCTGGCCTGGAGGAGCAGGAGATGACTCCACCAGGGGAGGCGGACACGACGACCGGGCGGCAGAGGGTTCACCTGCAGCTGAGCGAAGTGATGGAGCAGGCAGGAGAGTGGAGGGAGACCAGAGGAGACGCATGAATCATCCAGAATAAGAGAAAATATATAAAGGTGGACAGCGAGGCTTTATTTTTAATTATTTTTATACAAATTAGCTTTTTTTCTGCTTAGAATAAACTTTAACGCCATTAAAACTGTGGGTTTGTCAAAGTGAATTAAAAAAAATCAAGTACAACCAGAACACCATGGTGGAAAATATTTCCTCCCTCCTCCCACACCATGAGTAATCATCTCATTTTCTGCACTTCATTTGTCTGAGGTTTAGTCTGTCTTTTATAACGTGTTGGGCAGCTTTCTCCTCCTAATGGCTGCTTTAAGAGTGTCTGAATGTAAAAACTCAAATTAGTCACAGTGTTGGTGATTTATGAGGCTTTGCCAAAACTTCTGTCGCCCATCAGGCTAGCTGCAGACACGCACAGGGGATAAGGGTGCAAATACTTTGTTTATGTTTGACAGATGAGTTCCTCAATTATCTGCATAATAGTTTGTATAAATACATTTTGTACAACCCCCTACTGTAAAAAAATAAAATTTGGGACTTGGTGTGAATATGAATAAAAACGAGGCTGTTCTAAATGTTCAATGGTCCTGAGTCGTCTTTGTTAGATGTTTTGTTTCATGTTGCATCAAATGTTTTCTATCAGGACTGCAGGCAGGTCAGTTCAGCACCTGGACTCTTCTGTTACAAAGCCCTGCTACTGTCATGAATACAGTATGAGGTTTAATAATGTCTTGCTGAAATATGCAAGACCTTCACTGGAAAACACCTCATTTGGTTGGGAGCATGTTCTACTTTTTTTGCATTAATGTTGTCTTTCCAAAATGAAAAATGCACCCCCATACGATCAGAGAAGCATTTTGCCCTCTTTTTTGCAATTGAGTTTGACACCTCTGCCTTCAAACGTCTTGTTCAGGTGTATACATTAATGTTTATAAATTAGTGTTTGACTGAACTGCTGTGAAATCTTAAAGGGATAGTCTGRTCATTTTTAAAGCGTCAAAGAGTGAGCGAGTCTGGAGAAAAGGGCAGAAATCTTTGTTTTGACTACATCAATAACTTGCTAAACAAGGCCTTTTATATATATATTACTTTTTAAAACTTAAAACTCTTTCTAAAACAACATGACTATATTTTATTTATCATCTGCCATCACTTACCTCCATACTGTATGCTGCTCCTTATAACCATCCTTTGTTGCTCTTCATCCATTTATCTTTGATAATGTTCCTGTCTTTCTTGTTCTTCTTTTTTCTCCTTTCGTTTGTCTGTCAATAACGTTGGTTTTAATAAAAAATTCATCTAGTGTTTCCTGAGATATTCTACTGGCAAACATACAGAGGCAAGAACATTATCGCCCACCTTCACCTTTCTGTGGCAGGAGGTGATAATAAAGTGGTGACAACAGAGCTCTCAGAGAGATTTTATTATCACATATAGTCACGGTAACAGACAACAAAATATTGGCACTTTCCCAAAAGCAAAAAAACAAAAAAACAATACAAAACAGATAAAGCTCCAGTAGACATTTATCAGTCTGTTATGTACAGTTATTCAACCAATCTCGTAAAGCAGACGGTGTGGACAACAAGAGGGCAGGCTGAGGAGATCTATTTGATAGGAGACTCGAGAATCTCCTCGTACTCCTCCCTCTGACGCCGCCCACCGACTCGCGAGGGAAGCAGCTTCATGGCCACCAGCCAGCTGACGCTCAGCACGACCATGGCGTTCCCCACCACCTCGGGTGCAGTGGGGACAGAAGGAAGCATGGCCAGATGGAGGAGCATGGCGACGGGTACCTCCAGGCTCTGCGAGGCGGAGACCAGAGCCGGGTGGAGCCGGGTGAGGGCGTGAGTCATTCCTAAGAAGGCTGCCACAGAGCAGGCCACCAAACCCAGGATGACGCCCCAGGCTGGAGCACTCATTGGCCAGGACCAGCCCTCCTGGAGCAAAACCAGAGTCGCTGGGGTCAGCAGGCACCCAGTCCAGCTCACCGTGAACAAAGCAGTGCCGACTCCAATCCTGTCTTTCAGCGAGCGATACCCGACCAACGCCAAGGCCGTCCACAACCCTGCGAGGGCCGAAAGAGACCATCCAAAAGCTTCCTTCCAGAATGCAACCGGGTCAACTTGTGAATCAGAAAAGCTCTCGTCTGTGGTGGGAAGCAACAGGAGCCCCAAACCGCACAGACCCGCAGCCAGGGTTATCCCATCGGCCAGTCCCAGTCTTTCCTCCAGGAGCAGGAAGGCAAGGGTCGCAGACAGCGCTGTCGTTGCAAGGCGCCACGTTGTTGTGCCATTTCCAGGGGAGACGAAGGTTAACGAAGAGTAGGCACAGCAGAGGGAGAGGGAGTAGGCTATTCCGTAGCAGACCAGATGTAGTCGATAGCCCTCTGGTCCGAAAGGGTTCTGGCCCCTGTGCAGAGGCACGGCCAGGGACAGGAGCTGTACGACGGACCGCACTAAGAGGAGGAACAGGGGTCCGAGGCCGAAGCGTTCCGAGGCGAGGCGGGTCAGCGCAATCAAACAGCCATGCGCCAGCGCCGCGCCGAGCAACCCCAGCCAGGTGAGCCGAGACGCAGACACCGAAGCCTCGCCAAAACTGGCCAACTGTTCCCCCACCCCTTTCCCCGACCCCTTTACTGCCTTGGCTGCCCCCTCGCTCGCCTCTCCCCCTCCTGTAGGCTGGAGTTTATGGGGTGCCTCCTTGTCCTTTTCCTTAGAGCCGAACAGCGTCAACGGCCACTTCCTGCTTTCAGTCAGTCGTTTCCTGTCTGACGTGTCCTCAACGAAGGAGCCAAATTCCTCAAAGGATGGAGCGTCATCATAACCTTCATCGCCCGGCTGGGGAAAGTGAGTGTGTATTCCAGGCTGGGGGGCGTAGGGGGTCTGTGTGGCATACTTGGCTGTGACTGTATGAGGATGGATCTTCACTCTCTTCTTAGATCCACTCAGCAGGTGAGTGGACTCCATTGTATAGCCTTTGGAATGGTGTGCACCTGAAAGAGAAACAGAACACTTTGAACACGAGGAATGAATATCACGTCGGGGTCACCAATTAAAAGTAACATGTACAATGAGAACCTGAATCAGGCAAAAGAAACCGGTCCAGTACTTAGACTTGAATATTTATTTATACCAGTGGTGTCCAAAGTCAGTCCTCGAGGGCCAGWGTCCTGCATGTTTTAGGAGCTGTCCTGGTTCAACAGCTGAACCTAAGTAGTGCTTAATTAGTAGGCCTCTTCAGTATGCCATCAAGGTCTGCAGAGGCTCACTAATTAAGCACTCCTTAGGTTCAGCTGTTGAACCAGGGCCCTTGAAGACTGACTTTGGACACCACTGATTTACACACACACTATACATAGTTCATCCCATCACAGCACTGTGGTCCGTTCACCCATAGCCTCCATCTGACTACAAAGACCTGAGCAAAAATGGCCCAGGGCTACGTGTCACAATAAATTTTACATTTGAGCCAAGATGCACCTCTGTGGCAAATAAGGAAGTTCCTTCTCCTATCAGGTGTCCTAGCTTTTGGACATATTTCCTCTAACACTATAATATAAAAACATCAGGTGGATGTACGCTGTTTAGTGCAAGGCATGTGTAAATAATAAATAAAGACTTGTTCATTTTTTATCTAACTGTTTATAGTAAATGATTACAATCGATCAGAAAGTAAAAAATTAGTGTAAATCTGAAATTCAATTAATGGATCACAAAATATCTAACACCATTATGCCAGAGATTTAGACCAGTTTTCTGCCTACTACATTGAAAATAATACTGATATGAATGATCATAAGCTATTTCACAAGATGTCACAATCAAAGTATGTGTTGTGAATGACTTTCAGCTACGACATCAAATTTTAACTCAAAATCTGTAAAACTGACCAAGTGATTAAGATCTGTGTTGAATTCAATGGATTGGCTGTGGTTGCCATATTGAATTGGGTTGAGTCCAAGCATTAAACAGCTGTAAATGTGCATCCAGTGATGTATCCTGAATGTTTTAATAAAGTTCATCCAGTTCATGAGATATTCTAACAGTCAAACAGACTCCAAATGGTGAATGGCATCGTGCTTGGATTATGCGTTAGGGATCAATTTGAGACAATTTTACCAAATTTTAGAGCATTATCAGTCATTTCCGATTTTGCATTCGAGCAATAAAAACCTTCCTGTAGATCCTCCCACTCGTCACGCTGTGTCTCTCTGGGTTCCAGCTCAGTATCTCATATATCTTTAATACCTGAGATAATAATAGCAGTGACTCACGCCTTCCCATGTCTGCCACTGAGTGTACGTGAGCGCTCCACGACTGATTAATCATGACTTTTAACTGTGTTTCTCTCTACGATGAGACATGAATCCATACCAACTGAATTAAACAAGAATGTCCTCATCAGACGTTCGTATGTTCTGAGACAAGAGAACCGTCAGAGAGCTCAGTCTGTTGGCAATGATAGTTACATAAGCAGCTTCACATCTCATTTGGCTCATCTTTTGTTCTCTTCACAAGGACTTTTCTGTCCTCTGTCCCTTTTTTTACTGATCACTCATTCTCTGATTTGTCAGTTTGTAAAAAAATTGCTCATGTTCATTTTGCTTCACATAAAATCACCATAAATCTTCTGTCTTTTGTTCTTTTTTTCTGTCATGCATTGTTGATGATATATAGGTAGCTTAAGCTAATTGTGCTGCAGAGTAAAAAAAAAGGCCATGCATTCTTACACCTGCCTCTCAAGATGTCCAACTTTAAGGAGCACTCTAATGTTCTCTGAGAAAAATAATAATAAAAAAACTTTCCTATGACTTAATGCAGGGGTCTGTAATGTTTATTAAACAAAAGTACTTTCTGACACTTTTCCCACTAAATCAAATTAATCTAGATACACAAAACTTCATAGAAGACTGAAAAATGTTTTTTTACACAGCCCCAATTCTTAAAAAGTTTGGATTTTGTGTAAAATGTAAATAAAAATAGAAAATAGTGATTTGCAAATCTCATAAATTCATATTTTTTTTCACAATGGAACATAGTTAACATATCCAAATGTTGAAACTAACTGCTAAGTATAAACTATGTCCAAATACAGTGTTTCTCAAAGTTGGGGTCGGGACCCAAAGTGGGGTCCTGAAACATCAAGGTGGGGTCCTGAAAATATTTTCTGAAATAATTACATTTTTGCCTTAGTTGTTACAAGGAGTGAGGTTAGTGTATTTAAAATGGATAAATGTAGTATAAAAATATTGTTACTATGCCTATGTTTTGTTGACCTGATACAAATGTTTATCATCCAAAAATAGTTGGGGGCACAGGTCTCTGCTGCTGTTATTTTGTGGGTCAAAAGCTGAAAGGTTTGGGAACCACTGCACTTTGGTTCCCAAAGTTGGGCTTGGGACCCAATTATGGGTCATGAAGCACCTTGGATAATCTCCAGAAATCATTTTAAAGGGTAATAAAATAATTGCTGATGTAATATTTTCCCTTTACTGTAACTATTACAAAAACACAAAATAAGTATAAATAAGTATTTATATTTGTGTACAAGCTGTGTAGATTGTCAAAAAGCCCGTGATTTTAGGGTTATTAATAAAGTTTGTGTACTCAGACCAGTAATATTTGGGGTCACAAGTTTTTGCAATGCATATTTTGTGGGTCAGAAGATAAAAGGTTTGGGAACCACTGTCCTAATAAATTCTAAATATTATGGCAGCAACGTCTCCAAAATGTTGATCCAGGGCCGTGTTTCCTTCAGTGAAACACTCCTCTTCTTTTAACAAGTCTGTCAACATCCAGGACCTGTGGAGACCAGTTTCTGGAGATTTTAGAGGAAAATGTTGCTTAATTCTAATAAGAATATAATCATTAGATGTACGTCTACAACTGATTATGGCTGCCACAGCTAATTAGTTTCAACAAATTGCTGTTCAACAGTTCTGGGTCTCCTTACCAGAATTTTTCTCAAATCCAGTATTTTTTTGGTGAGAGGTCCGATGCAGGCAGACTCTGTACTGTTGTCACGAACACAGAATGAAGTTTTCCATCATGTCACTGAAACATACAAATCCTGGATGAGGTCAAATGTTCTGATGTTCTAAAACTTGCATTTGATTTTCTGTAATAATGCCGACTTTCCAGATGTGTAAACTGCCCATCCAATAGGCACTAGTGCACCCCCATACCATCAGAGAGGCATGCTTTTAAACTATGCACTCGTGCGGTTTATGAGATTTGCAATTTATGGCATTCTGTTTTTATTTACTTTTTACACACTATCCAAACTTTCAGCAATGGTGTTGTTAAAGATCTGAAACAAAATAATTTATCACATTCTGAAAGTGAAAAATTAATATAAACTTTTAGCATTTATCATTATTTTTACATTTCAGCACAATTAAAAATAGCAAACTCTTATAAAGATGGCAAAAACATAAAGATCCTTTGAGAAAATGAACCACTTAGTTAAGGAGTTCTCATTATATTTATGAAAAACAAATAAGTACGCCACTTTGACATAAAAAACGGACGTTTTTATCCATGTATTTATTTATATTTAAGTAAACATAAAAAAATGACAGTTTATTTGAGATGTAACTGTGATTTACTGAACTGTGTTTAATAATAACTGATAGCTTCCTTTACTTTAACTCCTATTTAATTTTTGATTTCATTAGGTACTATCATACAATGTTGTTTTGACAAATTTGATCAAAAGGAAATGTGCACTATCGCTGCAATCAATGGGATTAAACTCACCATTGAAAATAATACAGATTATATTCAGTCAGTGTTAGGAATAGATTAACAGTCAAAAAAAAAAAAAGGAATAGATTAACAGTTAGGATCTAGGAAGAGGTCAGGGTTAGGCATAAATGCAGTTACAAGAATGAAAGAAAGTCAGTACAAAGTCCTAAGTTTGATGGAAGTACAAGAGTGCGTGTGTGTGTTTCTTTCCAAAATATCCAATTGGATGAATTTTAAAAAAAATCTTAAAATAATCACAGAGTAAACATTTACCACTGTTTAATATTTGGAGTCAATCCAATTCAAAGTGAAAGTGGTGAGCGCTCAGCTTTGCAGAATATAAACGAAAAACTGGTGCGGCAGAAGCTAAGACTAACCAGTGCACTAACAGAAGATCTGAGTTCATATTTTGTCAGTAACTCTTTAGCATAAACTTTGTCTGTTAGAAAAATATTTTATAATGAAATAATCAACGCTGGCCTATGCGTGGACCACCTCTGACAAACCACATCTGGGCAACCAAAGGGCCGTCATTCTTTGCGCTACATTGGGATGTGAATGAATATTTTTTTAAATGTACTCTTTGTCAAACAGTTCACTGGAAAATGACACGATCAAAAGGTTGCTACCTTTAAATTCTTATTCTCTTTACCTGATCAATGTGAACATTTTAGCCTCAGCATTCCTTTCATGCCAAAGTTTTAGTCTAAGTCAGGGGTCTGCAACCTGCGGCTCTGGGGCCACATGTGGCTCTTTGGTCCCTCTGCAGCGACTCTTTGAAAACATAACAGAATCGTTTTTTTTAGTTTGTTTTTATACCTACAAAAGAAATCAGTTTGTATGCAAATATGTGATCAATACTACTAATACAAAAAGTAAAACCTGTTGATTAGCTCACGCTAACCTGTTGTTTACGTTAAAAAATCCAACTTCTTTCTATGATCTTTTTCTCAAATCCATCAAAATTACCTTTAAAGAATTTAAAAGACTACATAATAAGAAGAGTTAGTAAAAAAATATGCCTAAATAGTTCAGCTGTACTCGTTTTTATGAAATTCGCCATAAACTATATTCAGTATTTTCTTGTTTACATGAATCTGGTCTTTTCATTTGTCCTGATGTGTAAAAATAATAATAAATAATAAAATTCACAATATATTTATTTGCTTTATAATGCCACCTCCACTGGCTGTAAAGGTTTTAGAAAAGGCCTCAAAAAGGCCCACGGACCACCAGTTGATAATTGCAGTTGCAGCTTGCTTTGTGGCTCTGAACACATTTTATTAGTGCGTCAAGTAGCTCTTAAAGGTTGCAGACCCCTGGTCTAAGAGGTGGAAAATAACATCATGTGTTCTCGTGCAAATCTGTGCGATCTAACGCTGTCAGTGGAGTGTGTGAMGGAGACGATGCTCTGCTACCACCATGCAAACATTTAGCTCAACATCTGTACGATTGATTGAGTTGTGCCATTTTTGAATTTCGCAAGTGCAATTAGCTGCGGTGGCCATCTTGAAATAGGTTGCCTTCAAAATTTAGTACATGTACATGAATTATTCACAGTCTGACAGATACTTTAAAATACATCCCATGGTTCATGAGATATTTTACTAACAAACAGCTGAGCGAAAATGTTAACATGTAGTGCCATAATTGAGTTTCAGCCATTTTTGTGTTTTCTAAAACCAGTTGGCTGTTGTGGCCGTCTTGACTCAGATTAAGCCTAAAAGTTGAAGAGTTGCAGAGGTGTGGCCATTGATCATCTCCTGAGAGTTTCATTAAAATCCATCCAGTGATTCATGATATTTTGCTAACAGACAAACACACACACCCAGACAAGGGAAAAATAATAATTTCCTGGCTTCTGCTTTTGGCAGCGATCAGGATGTTCTCTCTTCACTGATGCTGCTCTGCCTCTGCAGTGCTGCTGTTTCTGCAGCTGCCCTCCTCTTAAAAGCTTATTTTACACCTTTTACACAAGTCAGTGAGCAGCTGGAAGAACACAGCACACCTTCACGATGACATCACAGCAGATCTGGCTTCAGTTCAAACCCTGAACACATGTAATGGGTGATGCATTGTATTACGTTTGTCCTCTAAAGATTTCACATTAAGCAATATGATAAAGCAGCCATAACAAAAAATAAAAAAATAAAATAAAAAGCAGTGTTATGCTGCTAGAGATTTCAGTTTAAACTTGAAAATAATCGGAAAATTGTGTTTTAATTTGCAATGATGTCAGATGTTCTCCTCAAGGTGATGGTTTCCTCTGTGAGGCGCAGAGGGTTTAAATCTACCCACAGTTATTGGCTCCATCACTGTGGGAAAAAAGAAGCTGCATCCAGACTGAGACAAACAGGCTCTGTAAAAAAAAAAAAAATCTGTTCCTGATTTGATTTTTTCCCCGACAGTCTGCGGAGCCGCGAACACATCCAGACACACGGTGGATTCACGCTCCTGGTTTATAGTGTTTTTTTTTTTATTACCGCATTAAATAGCTATGACACATTAATTAACGCATTAATTATAATCCTGTGGTAAGAGCTCGAGCAGCTGTTTGAATGAGCGCGAGCCCGCTCCCATCTTCTTCTGGTGCGCTCGCGGACAGACGCACGTGAACGAGCTCTATAAGATGCGCTTTATTAATCGCGAGTCGCTCCTGAACGCACTCACCTGCTCCGCTCGAACCGGGTCTGAACCTCAGCAGCGGGTAGTCTCATTTACCGAACACCTCGAACGCCTCATCGCCTCCTGCCAGCCATTTGTTCCCGTTTCTTCTTCTTCTTCTGTTTTTTCCTGTTTAAATGTCTTTTTGTTTCGGCTGCAGTCCCGATGGTCCTCAAAGGGTGCTTGCACACACTCCACTTCCTGTCTGTGAGGAGAAATGTGTGTTTTATAGGAGCCTGCTGTCCACCTCCATCCCTCACACACCTTGTCAGAGAGAAAAACTGGGAGAGCGAGATTTAATCTGACGGTCTGAGCATGCGCTGTAGCCTCATCATTTATCGCGAACGAGGTTTTTACACGTGTGTGTGTGTGTGTGTGTGTGTGTGTGTGTGTGTGTGTGTGTGTGTGTGTGTGTGTGTGTGTGTGTGTGTGTG
>NW_013952634.1:70110-74864 GCF_001266775.1 Austrofundulus limnaeus
AATGTCCTCAGTTTGATGCAAATACAAGGATGTGTGTGTGTGTGTGTGTGTGTGTGTGTGTGTGTGTGTGTGTGTGTGTAGGCCTACATATTTTTGGCTACCTAGTGGGGACGATTTTTGACCTTTTCCCTGTACACACAGCCTAGTGAGGACCTTCTGTTCCTTATGGACAAAAGCTCGTTCCTCACTGAGGGAAATTTGTGTATCAGGGGTTCAATTCAGGTCTAAGTTGTGAATTGAGTTTTGGTTACTAGGGTCAGGTAGCTACTGGGGGTGGTTAGGTTTAGAAGTAAAAGACAAAACTACTTCTGTCGGTTGGTTAGCAACAATGAGAATCTCATGAAACACTGGATGGATTTTAATGCAACTTTTTGAAAGTAGGCTAATTATGTAATCACTGTAATTGTAATCATGTTTATGTTCGCACTGTGAGTTAGAATTTTTGAGTTTCTCTGCGTGGAGTGAAACTGTGGAATAATTTGAGTGTGGAGTTGAAGCAATGTCCAAACATAAAACTGATTAAAATAAAGTCTAAGGGCARCACCACGGCTCAGTGGTTAGCACCGACGCCTCACAACAAGAAGGTCCTGGATTCGATCCACGTTTCGGGCCTGGGGTCTTTCTGTGYGGAGTTTGCATGTTCTCYTYGTGCTTGCGTGGGTTTTCTCTGGGTACTCCTGTCTCCCCCACCCCCCAAAACATGTACAATAGGTTGCCTTCAGGCCCAGGCCGCCCTTGAAAAAGAGATCTGAGATCTCAACGGCACTTGCCTGGTAAAATAACGGTAAATAAAATAAAATAAGGACTTTTTTTCATGGATTGTAAAAATATGACAGTCTATTAAGAAATAATAAATGAATATTGTAAATATGTCTATTATTCTATTAATGGGGAGTTAGATTGGTGAAGGTTGGTAATAACTAATGGAGAAGGGGTGGGATTAAATATGTTTGTACTTCTTTTTCTTTTTTGACATGTGACCTATACAAGAAAAAAATGTAGTGATACTTGTACATTTTTTATTTGTTGTTTCTCTCTTATCTGCATGCTTAAAAATGTACAAATCATTAAGTTTGGGAGTCAGCCAAATGCAGTTCATTTAAATGTATTTATTCAACAAAATCCATCTCAGGGAGTTGTACAAAAGTTCAAATCATGAATTCATTTCAGATCCAGCTTTTCAGACATACATTCACGTCTTTTCGCTTTAGCAATACCTTCACAATTAAAATGTTACACATAAATAAATAAAAACATTACTATTTTGGGTTTAGCTCCAGTATCAGCACTTAGTTGCAATTTTATTTAACATTGCTGCATAAATTTCATCAGCTAAGTTGCTAAACATTCAAAAGAAAAAAAACTCAGCCATCTTCGTTTTTCTCTTTAGTTTGCTGATGTCGCATTGCATCCTGAGATGTCCTCTCTGCCATTAAGGATACTCAGATGCAGACTTCATTTTTGGGATTTTGTAGGCCGCATTTGTGGGCCGCATATGGAGCCTACGAATTGGGACAGCACTTGGTGCCGAGCAGTGAAGTAAGCAACCAACAAATGTGCACTCGGGAGGATGTAGCCCCTGAATTGATGCACAGCCAAAGAAACCCAAACACTCGAGGACTGGAGTAGGTAAGGTTTTATGGAAATGGAGGAAAAACAGATTAATGACATAGACCTAATAGACGGCGTCATGGGTAGGATCAAAAGTTATCTGGTATAAAACAAACCCGTGTCACTATTGAATGAGAGGCATGTTTTCCCATTTATTGATGAAGTTGACGTTTTTTGCAATCCATGGCTGAAAAAACATTGGACGAGTTGAGATGTGTCAGTGCTTTAAAGGACTTTTTGTGGGCGAAAGGTCTGAAATACAGCAAGATGAGGAAGGAATATAGCTGTTGTCCCTGATTATGTTGCCAGAGTTATGTCCTACTCCTATGAATGAAATTTCTTTCATTTTGTATCTGACATTTTTATTTTTCTCATGATATTGAATCAAGAATGACCTGTGATCTGGAAAAGTCAGGTTCACACTAACTCTGAAATAGTCTATTGCCTTCTTTACCAGGCTGGGAGTTGCTCCAGGTCAGGTTGTCACTTATAGGAGCACTCGCTTCTACTGTATTGTTGTTCCTGGTGTCTTCCCTTCCTGAAGTTTACAATCATTTTCTTTGGTCTTCTTTACATTAAGACTGTTTTCCTTGCACAAACCCTCCAGATGTTCCACCTTCTGTCTGTAGCCAGATTCATCATTGTTGGCAACACATCCCACCACAGTTATGTGACTACAGCTGTGTCAGCCGAGAACATCAAATTATAACAGCCCGGGCGTTTTGTGAGCAGGATGAACAACAGGGGGCTCAGCACACAGCCCTGAGGAGACCCAGTGCTCAGTGTGATAGGGGCAGTGATGACAGTCGCAGTCTTCAGGCAGGTGGAGACAGCTGCTTGTGTGAGAGAAGTGTTCGTTATTTCTGCTAGAGCCAGAGAGATGACGTCCCTCAGCAGCCTCCCAGGAATGTTATCAGGGACAGCAGCTTTGTGGGGGTTGATTCTCTGGAGTGTCATCCTCACTTCTGTTGGAGTCACACTTAGGGGCTTTTCATCTTTTCATGAACACGAGGAACAGTGGCTTTAAGGACTAGGATTGGACATCTCAAGTTGGGCAATAATAAAGCTGTAAGAACATGGCACTGCAACTGTTTTTATTTGTCAGATTTGTTTTTAGTATTTTGTGGTTTATGTGCGTTTTGTGATCCATGAGTTGTGTTTTACTCACTTAAGGTGTCCCTGTTTGCCTCAGTGTTTTTCCTCAGCCAGTCTCGTCACACCCACCTTCACCTGTTTGCAGTCTGTTATCAAAGTGTCTCCAATTCCTCATCAGCCTAGCTCTATTTATCTAATCTCCTGCCATCCCTATTTCAGCGGTGCGTTATCCAGTGCATCGCCTCAATTCCTCTTGGGCTCATGTATGGTCGCTGTTGTTCCTGAGTAAGATTTTGTTTGTTTTGTCAGCATTTTGGGTCCAGTCCTCCACTGGCTGTGGCAGGCACCACATCAAACCGATCAGTCAGAACTCCAAAGCTCACACAGGTATATTGATCAGATGTTACATTAAGGGTTAGGTTGTTAAAGGGGTTGTGACATTCCTTCTACAGAACCATTAGAAGCATTACGCTCAGCTGAACTAACAAAACATAAACATAAAAACATCTCAAAGACACTCCAGAGGACTCTCTGCTCTAATGAAACAATTACTCAACATTTTAGCCATCATGCATAATAGTTTGGTGCAAAGCCAGCACCCTTTATTGTCCAAAGTGACATGGTGGAGGTGGCAAACCTTTCACCAACACATTCTGAGAAGATGGTCTGAACTGAGTTGCAGGCTGCTGTGAGCTTGTGTGTATTTATATGATCCAAAGCATCCATAAGGATATTAATTTACCAAATACACACAATATATCACTTTCAGTGCCTGCTTCCTTATTTGACTATGGACAATAAAAAAATACAGTACGTTTTATTTTTTGGGTAGACGGTAAGTACACAATTGCAGTCATGACCTAATGTTAATCTGCTCATGTTTTTGTGGGTTTTAGACGGTCGTAAAATTTTGCACACAGATCTACAATATCAGAGCTGGTTCAATGGAAGAGATTTATTAACTCAATATATCAAAATATTGCACCTGAAACATGTGCATCACTAACAAAATCTGTTTTTTTATTAATTTGGTTATGCATGTTCTCTGTTCATTGGGAGGTGCTGCAGCACCTTCTGCATCCCTACTTTCCACAGACTTATCTGTAGATACTGTATGATGATGGATAGGYGCCAAATAGGAAGCACTTTTCCGTGCCAATAATACCAATTTTAGGCTTTTTCTAGTGCTGTTTAAATGGGTTACCTTCACCCAGCATAAGGAGAAATAACCCAAAATGGAAGAAAATCAAACAGGACATTAATTTCACCTGCAGTGGTACATCTTCACACCAGCTCTACCTCTATTCTAATCCACATCTCATTAAAACACAAAAGTTCAATTAGCAATTAATGACGTAATCACAAAATTAAAAAAAGCTATTTTCACTTTCCTCCTCTTCAGTTTGATTTAATGACCTAACAACAGCCCACAGGTCCATCTGTCTGCTGCCCGTCTGTAATTGCTTTGACATTAAAACTTGTTTGGTTTGTTCCATCTTGAGCCGTATTAACCTTTGCAGACTGTGGCCAGGTTTGCTGTTGTTAGGTCACACTGACAGGTTGTTTTATTAGAACCTCGACTCCTCCACTGGGACATCATTAAAAAAACAACAACCCAGCTTTTACCCTCTGATGAGAAGGTAATATGTATCCCCACTTTTAATGACTGCCTCACATTTATTTATCACCCTTTATTGAAAAGCGAAGGCGGGCAATAATGGTTTTTCTATTACCAAAATAAATCATGAACCTCTGAACAACTTTTAATGAAACTCATTGGATGTGCAGCTCATTCGTTTTTAGAGACATTCCAAATTTAAGATGGATACCGCAGCAAACTGACTTTAAAAAACACAAACATGTCTATTCAGTCAGTTTGAAAGATGCTGACCTATACTAATTGTTGAAACTGATCCCCAAAACATAGTCTGAGTTAAATCTGTCTGATTTTTTGGAAAACATTTCTCTACTGGACAGAATTTTATAAAACATCTAAAAATGAACAATAGGTTGTATATCTTTAATTGATTAAAGGGGCAATATTATGT
>NW_013952634.1:75092-80926 GCF_001266775.1 Austrofundulus limnaeus
GTGCACAATGATGCAGTTTACTTGGCATCTGAAAATCTGAAGTGAGTGAGTGAGAAGTAAGGAGCTCAGCAGACAGTTCCAGTTTCACTTTCAGTTTCACCCGAAAGCCTGCAGGAGTCATGGGTGGGGTGTGTGTGTGTGTGGGGGGGGGCTGCCATGAGGAAGCTCGGCTTAAAGACACGTCCCAGTGGCGTTTCTGGTCCCCACCTGTTGTTTTGCTCCTCAGCATGGCTTCCTAAAAACACTGCAGGATTTCTTAAAAATACATGAATGAGTCAAAGCAAGGCTTTGGGCATGTTTTTACGAGAGTATAACATTAAAACATGATATAAAACACAAAAAAGTTGATTTTACATGAAATTGCCCCTTCAACATTTGAATTCAATATAATTTAATATGGAAACAGTAGCATGTTACCAACAGAAAAATGGCTATAAGTCAGTTACTGTTGCAGATGCTAAGCTAAAACTGGTTGTGGTAGCAGCTATACATACTCAGAGTGAGATCTTGCTTTAGGCCAAAACAAACACAGTCCTGTCACAACAACTGAGACCACTGGAATGGAGGAATTGAACCAGCAGCCTACTGGTTACAGGACAAGCCCCTTAACCACTCCACCACAGCTGCCCATAAGATGATCTGAGTCTACTGGTGTGTTCCATTTCGTATTCCAGAACCGGGCGTGGTAGTGACGTAATGAAGTTACATTCCAGTAAGCTGATAGGCGATTGCTGCTAGACAACACTGTTACTATATAAACAATGACAAAAAGAGAGCTCTACTACATACGTCACAAATAAATATTGATTTTAATACGTACAGAATGCACAAGAAAAACACTACTTGTACGAGTGATTAAAAGTGCAAAAAATCATTAAGAATGATAATTAACAGTAAAAGTTATGGCGTTAACTTTCTAAAGCTGTGAGTAGCCGCCATCTTGAAATCAAAACGGTGGGTAGTCGCAGTAGCTCCCACTATATGAATGGAATTTTCCACTGGAGGCAGTGTTCCAGTTTAATKTTATGAATGGGAGCGAGAAAATTTCCACTTCTCAGAGCAACTGGAACGCACCATAAAACACGAGCATAAAAAGTGGCGGACAATAACGCTAAGCCTTCACTGACCCCCTTCCCTCTCTCCACGACTCTCCTGCACACTCTCCTCTCTGTTTCTTTCTGCAGCTGTGCTGATGTAAAATTGATGAGAGGCTGAACGCTCTGCAGGCTACAGATAAATAAATAGATAATACGTAAGTCTAAAAATAAAGAGGGCTCTTCCTCACCGTCTCACTTGTGAAGCATTCAAGGTCACCTCCCTGAATGAAACAGTCACACAGATGACAGCCAACAGTTTATGGTGCCTGCTCCTCATTTTAAGAGTTTGTTCTCCCTTTGTTCAGCTGATTCATCATTTCTACATCTGTAACTCGGGGATGTCTGGTCTGCTGCCAGAGCTGGCTCTAGACATTTTGGTGCCCAAGTTGAAAGTCAGGCACCCCTCAGCTGCCCTACCCACCCTAATTGGCACCCCTCGCAACAAATGAAATGTTCAACAGTGTCAAACATTGTGTTGACATTATTACTGTTATATTTTTGTCAGAATGTCATGCCACATCACAGTGCAGATACAGACGCRGTGTGATCCAAACTCTTGCACCGTGACTCTGTGTTTATGGATGGATTTGCTGTGTCGTCTCTCACCTCTGAAAGTGCAGCCTGATAACAGCCTGTACGCTGTTCATTTCACTTTCATACCTAGTATCTAATCAGAATTTCAGCGCTAATACAACACATACATACAAATAATTGCTAGTTTTTTTTTCCTTTTTTGTTGAAGCAGCAGTGCCCCCTGCAGCAGATGGTGCCCTAAGCAATCGCCTAGGTTGCCTATGCCCTGGCTGCTACGCTCCACTTGTTTCTACTGCAATGGGAACTCCAGCCATCATCAAACAGAATCCTATAATCCCTTCAGACTGAAGGACACAGATTAATTCAGGAGTCTGTTTATAATGGAGTGAATTAAAGGAAATTGTGCATTCTGATTTTATCACTTACACATTTGTGGCCAGGAAAAGGATCTAAATAACAAAGACTTCACCCTACATGTGTGTGGATGTGCGTTCTGAGATTAAAGACTTTTGCTCGCCTCCTTTTAAAACAGTCTTAATAAAGATCACCTCGTGTTTATAATTACTGGAGCTGGAGCTGTTAAATGCACAAWCTCTTGGAATATAGCAAGATCTTGTGAGATGTGTTGGGGTGTTAGGGCCTGATCTACTAAGATCCCTAATAACAAGTCCTACATTGCATATGCAAACTAAAAAATTGCATGTGGGCGTGTTGTGGGTGATCTAAGGCAGTGATTCACAACCAGGGGTACGTGTACCCTTGGGGTATGCAAGCTTATTACAGGGGGTACGTGAAAAAAATTCCCAGGTGTGTAAAAAAATCAATAAAAATAGGATAGATATGTAGGGCCCTATGATTTCCACAATGTGGAAAATGCAAACAGAATCACGAAATTGACACAAAATGGAATCCTGTATAAAACACGGAATTTTACGGAATTTGTTCATTTGGGGTTTTTAATGTATTTTGGACAATACAATGTACTTTGGACGCTGCTGCTGCCTGCACCTGCCATTACCTGGTTAAATTACTCATTCACTTTCAAGGCAAATTTATCTTTTTTTTTTAATTTGAGTTGAAAATAATAAAATGCCTGAGATTTAAATGTTCCAGGAGGTTAAATAAATAATTTTCATTTAACAATCAGTTGTAGGGGTTAGACAATGAAACTGAAAGCCCTGGTTTTAGACCATAACATCCCTTTCAGACAGCTTCCTCTTGCGTCCACAGTTAATCCTGTTGGATGTGGTTGGTCCTTCTTGGTGGTATGCTGACATTACCCTGGATAYYGTGGCTCTTGATACATCACAAACACTTGCTGTCTTGGTCACAGATGCACCAGCAAGACGTGCACCAACAAYTTGTCCTCTTTTTAACTCTGGTATGCCACCCATACTGTTGTGTGCATTGCAACATTTTGAGCAAAACTGTGCTCTTACCCTGCTAACTAAACCTTCACACTCTGCTCTTACTGGTTCAAAGTGCAATTAATGAAGATTGGCCACCAGGCTGGTCCAATTTAGCCATGAAACCTCCCAAACTATAATGATGAGTGTTTTAGTTTCATTGTCTAACCCATGTACATCATAGTTTTGGAGAATCATCATTGACAAAATGATTCAGGGGGTACACAAGTTTTAAAAGGTTGGGAACCACTGATCTAAGGTTACTGTTCAAATAATAACAGGTGCAAAAGTGTTGAAATGAGGTTTTTGTTTGTGCTGTCACCATGGAGAGTTTAGCAGAGCAGAGTGGATGTAGTTGGAGGCAAATGATGCAGAAACAAATGTAGCATGTTCTGAGGGTAGAAACAGATGGGTGATCACTGCTTCTGCACTCTGCCACATTTTTTGCCAAGTTGGGCGCACCAATCAGATTTAACTGATAATATGTATTCACCCCCTTTTTAATCAGACTCCTATGTGGGTTTATATGATTTACAGTGAACTTTCCCATATCAACGAGTCCTCAAGAAGTAGGAAACTAATTTGGTCTTTTATATATTTTATTACAAAAAAAAGAAAAAAATCTAATTTCAGGAATAATGGATAAAAATGCTAACATGAGACAAAAATAATAAAGGTTTAAAAACAGTTAAAGGAGGTGGTAAGAGATATAATTAGATTATCAGATGTTGTAAATCTAAGATGAATAAAGATTGAATGAGATTTTAATCTTAAGTATAAAACAAATAATCTGTTGGACAGGATCTTATTGGTTTTGTTTGTATGTGGGGAGTTTACACAAGGTTAACTCTTAACAGTTCAATTTGGGATTTTGAACGAGAGAGATGTTAATATTAGAGCATTGTTGTTTATTTGTACTTATGGTATTTTGGTATTTACTGTGAGATCTAAAGCAGTCTGAGTTCACTCACAGGGGGACAGTTTCAGTCACAGCCGGGGTTCAGGTTTTTGTTTTTAAAGAGTGCCCAAATGCAAGTCTGGACCGACAAGCATAAAAAGGTAAGTGAAGTGTATTTATAGTAACAAAAAAGGTCAAAACAGTGTCAGTGGTTGTTCATTTTCTGGCTGACTGACCAATTTGATGGATGGCCGTAATATCAGCACTCAGGCATTTGCCTTGAGTGAGCTGGACTTGGTCTACAAGTGGTTCTATTGAGGGTCGCGGGCCGGCTGTGGTCCCTGGACTTTGCTGGCCAGACGGAATTGATCTTGGAGAAGCTGATGGTACGGCTCGGTGGAATTGTCCATACTTTTTGTCTGATTGGATTCGCCACCTTAAGATGTACCAGCAGACATCGAAGCAGATGCAAAATTGTTATTGACTGCCTGACCCCGGATTTATACTACATGCGCTGCGGTGCTCAGTTCGCAGCTGTTYGTTTGTGCCCCAATTTATACAGCGTCCGCTGCGATCAGCTCCAGTCCAGTCCGACAGACAGAGGAAGGTGTTGGGAGGGTGTGCAGGAAGGAGATCGTGCAATAAATCCAGTGATAAAAGTGGAAGTCAGTGCAAAAAACAATTCTGTGAAAAATGAACTCCAAACACAGCTGAAAACATTGATATAAAAGCTTTTGATATCTATGGTTGAAACTGTATCACTGTCGTCTTTTTGAAACTTTTGATTTCAAAATAAAATCCACGTGTATCGTGTGTCCACACATATGCTTCATGCTACATGTTTCCATCTTCTTCCCAAACAAAACGATACATTCTGACAGCATTTGTGCAGAAATATATCCATATATTTATTAATATAGATGCAATTTCGACATTACTCCGACAAATTATCCAGCCTAAAAGTGTCTTATTTTGAAAATACGGATGTTGTGCTAGTTTCTTTTCCTGTTGGTGCGACGTAATCTTTAAAACTTGACTCTGGCGCAGCTCCAGCGTCCGGCAAAAATAGGATCTGTTCTAATTTTGCTGGACCGCCGTCCGCTCACCGCTGCTCACCGCCACCGTGCACAGCCCGTGTAAACACTCTCATTGAATATAATGGGTGCGTATTTGCTGCGGAGGTCGGACCGGAGTGGAGCGGAGCCGGAATGCATGTAGTGTAAATTGGGGTGACTCTTCTGTTCCCAAAACAACTGATTACAGATTCTGGTTCTCCCCTACAACGGCCTTGAGCTATTGACTAAATTCTTCCTGGTTGGATTACGTCGACAAGGCTCTGCCCACATACCCCCCCTCCTCTCACACCTGTCTGATCTTGTTCCTAGAGCAGGCTGAAGGCCACACAGAATGAACAGTACCATCAATATTCTGGACTATGGCTGCGCTGGTTTTGGGGACTCRATTCTTCGGGCCCCCTAAACTCATTTACTCCTCTGACTAATTGAAAAGGTTTTTATAAGGTTTTTAATATGTTCCAAATAAAGATTCCAGTACGTGACGAACTTCTTAGATTTAATGTACAGGTTTAATAAAGTGTGCAAACAGAACAAGTGTAGACAAATGATCTAACTGCAAAATCTTCTAACATCCAAGGTTTTAGTCAAGTTCACAAACTGTTATGACTAACATGATAAATTTTTTCTAGTTGTCCAGCTGCAATGGGCCCCAGCAACCAGTTTCTGATTGGTCTTTCTGCTCTGATGTGACATAGCATTTGTACTATGATTGGATATGATTTGTTGTGTCGTAATCTCTACGTGTGTGAATAAAAGTGGATCACGTCCGCAAAACGTTAGAACTTCTTTGTACCTAACTGCTGTTAAGTTGGACATTGAACTT
>NW_013952634.1:80936-85653 GCF_001266775.1 Austrofundulus limnaeus
GTCGCGGGCCGGCTGTGGTCCCTGGACTTTGCTGGCCAGATGGAATTGATCTTGGAGAAAAGTGATAGCACGGCTCGGCAGAATTTGTCCACACCCTTTGACTGATTGGATTCGCCACCTTGAGATGTACCAGCAGACAGCAGATGGAAAATTGTTGTTTTCTGCCTGGCTCTTCTGTTCCCAAAACAACTGATTACAGATTTGGCTCGCCCCTACATGGCCTTGAGCTGTTGGATTAAATTCTTCCTGGTTGGTTACGTCGACTGAGGGTATAATAAGGGCTAATAAATGTGCTTTATGCAGAGGTTTTTTTTACAAACACTATAGTGTGTCACATTGTTAATATAATATATTTTCCTCATCTTACCTTGTGTGGTTTTTAGTTTTTCTGTTAAGGGTTGCGCCTCCTCGTGATGTTTGTTTTTCTCTCTTACAGGTTCTTGGTGAGGAGGCTGGCATGGAGGAGAGGATCGAGGAGGCTTCCCACAGGTGAGTAACTTGTAGAGGTTCTTAATGGAAACTGCAGATTCATGGTTTCATTGGAGAGAGGCAGGGTGGAGGACAAACTGAGGTTCCACTCAAGTTCCAGGAGGTGAGAAAGAACTTTGACAAGGAAGGAACTTGGAGGCAACTGCATTTTGGACTCAAGGGTTCGATCCTGGACACAGGTAAGCACAAAAAACAAACTTGGTTACACAAACTGCTCAGCAGAGGAATAATTCTGGCTGTCGTACACAGTACCGAAGGTGACTGAGTATTCCAGCGTCAAATGGATCTCAGAAGGCAGCTTAAGTAACACCAGGATCTCATTAGCGAAGCCTGCGCACAGGTGAGTTCATCCAAGTCTCCGTCCATAACCCTCAGAAACCACTGCAACAACAATTAGTGGACAAAACGGCTCAAAACCTGGAGAGCTGAGGTCCAGTTTGGAAACACAGATCTCCAGTGGGCTTGAAGCTTTCCAAATCCAACAAAAAAAAATCTTTCTTGCAAATAAACAAAGTTTTCTTCTTAGTTTAACTGGTTCTGGAATGCTGGCTTTAAAATCTTAGTTCTGAGTTTCGTGATGTTTGTCAGATACGGACAAACATATAAACACAAACAGACAAACAGGACTCGAGTGATGGAAAGAAGCGAATTCTCTCGAAAATAAGTGTCTATGTCACAAGATTGTCTAAGTCTCTCTCTCAATGCTATAAGATAAAATATTGTGAAGTTGTCTCTGCCCAGCAACTTTCCAAAATAAAACACAGCCAGCCAGTCTCCCTGTCGAGGAGAACTTTGTCTGAAACAATGAAAGAGAAAACATGTTWGACAAATGTTATAAGATTAGACACAATGACCACAGACACTTCTGCCAGTTTGCATCTGCCTTTCAAACATGCTATAAAGATGCAAAAACAGCAACCTCTATCAGTTTCAGGTTTGATGACTCACGCTGTAGGTGCAAAATGATTATGATGATATTTTGTGTTCTGATAATCATCCTATATTATACATATTCATGAAGGTGAACGTGCTGAATGGATTGCATTGTTTATTTTGCTCATTTGATAGACCTCAATGCACATGATTATCAGCTTTGTACGTGCCATCAAGTTTGCACATGTTTTTATACATGCAAACCTTTAGTAGATCAGGCCCAAAGAGTGTATTGAGGATGATTCTCAGCTACTACCACCAAAAGTTTTAGCTCAATAATAGCAAATTTGACAATTTTTTGTTTAGTTTTGTGTTTGTTAAGACTGATTAGTTGTGGTGGCCATTTTGAATCTGGTTGGCTACAAAAAGGTAGTAGCTGTACGTCCAATGATTTCTTTCTGAAAGTACATGAAATTGTTTGCTAACAAACAAACATGGTATTGCAAAGGACAAATGTCAAAAGGTTTTAGCACAAATACTGCACAACAAGATGTGGTGAAAGTATGAATTGAGGATTTTGTCCAGCTACTACCTCACCTAAATATTTTAGATTATTATCTTTAAAATTGACCGAATTAAAGTTCGTACATAACGGATTTTTGAGGTTTTTAATGACAGATGGTTGTAGCAGTCATTTTTAACAGGGTTGGCTCCAAAAGGTAATTTCTGTTGAAGTAGGTTTAAATGTTATGTGGTGATTACTTTCTGAAAGTTTTACTCCAGTCTGTTTAGTGCACGTGTCAAACTCAAGAGTGACTCCCGTGTGTCCACCCCCCCCCCCAAAGTTTAAAAATATATTACACGGACAGGGCCATTTTATTTACATGCAAAGCATTCTGGGTAAATGATGAYGTGGATAGGTCATCGGCATGAGGCTGCTAGCGAGCTATATCCACCCTGAAGGTTAATCTTGAACAATATCTGATGATTGACTCTTTTAAATGAAACCAGAGAGCGTTGACAGAGAGGAGAAGGTAGAAATGACTCAGCCTGKAACTGAAAATATGGATGGAGGACCTCAGTTTAGCTTGTTTGTCGCGCTAGCACCGAGCTAATACATATAAGGCAATATAGCATTGGTGCTAGCACAAAGGCTAACAGGCTAAGCTGAGGTTCTTCTTCCATGAAGCAGCTCTGTTGTCCTCCATCCATATTTTCAGTTACAGGCTGAGTCATTTCTACCTTCTCCTATCTGTCAACGCTCTCTGGTTTCATTTAAAAGAGTCGATCATCAGATATTGTCCAAGATTAACCTTCAGGGTGGATATAGCTCGCTAGCAGCCTCGCACCGAGGACCTATTCACTTCATCATTTACCCAGAATGCTTTGTGTGTAAATAAAATGGCTCTGTCCGTGTTAAAACATATTTAAAAAAAATTTACAAAACTAAACAGCCTACAGTATTTTTACAGTCTTTATTTTACAGTTAAAAAAATGTTTACCAAATAAAGTCTAATGTTACAGCTAATCAGGGATCCCTTTTAAAAGGTGAACGATAATAACAATTGTCCTGCCCCTGAGCTGTTTGCTTAGTAACTGAGCAATTTAGCTGGATAGCACAGTATTAATGTCTGAAAATAAGCTGCTTTAAAGTCAGCATCAACCATAAATAAATTTGCCATAATGCAGCTACTCACTAGAAACACATCAGTCAGTAAAATTTTATTAGTTTTACTTTTAATAATATTTCTGTATTTATTTCAGATTTAGTCAGTCACACACTTAGTTCTTATCAGTGTTTAAAAGAGGACGTGTTAAAACTCTGTTTAGTCAAAGTTAAACATGAAACATCAAAGTTCATTACAACTGGCCCTTCGAGGGCCACCATAACGCTCATGTGGCCCTCGGTGAAAATGAGTTTGACACCCCTGGAGTGGTTCATGAGATATTTCACCAACAGTCAGTCAGAGTTGATTACAAGTTAATGGAAAATTAAAAAAAAAAAAGATCTCATGTAATCAGTTTGTGCTCCAACTATGCATGTGGGTAAGAGTCTCAGCTACTACCACACCAAGTTGTAACTCAATATCTATAAAATCAGCTGAATTACAGCCACTTCTTGTGTTTCCTAATGCCATTTGGTGTGGCGCCCATCTTGAATTGTGCGACTTGAAATTGTAATCAGCTGTAGACGTACGCTGSTCAATAAGATATTTTGCTAACATTATAGACAAAGACAAACATAGACAGAGAGAAAAAACATTGTCACTCTTTCACCTTCAGCAGCAAGAGATAAAAAACAGACAAAATTATCCACACAAGATACAGACTGAAACCTGCAGAAGCAAAAACAAAACACTTTACTGCATCTAAAGTAGTTTTTTTTTTTTTTGTAGTTTTGCCACACTTTATAAATAATTTCTTCTGGAGCAGCAATGGGGCAGGGGGAATAAAAACAGCACAGAAACTCTCAGGAGTGTGAAATTCATCTCTGAGCTCTCTGCCTCCCACCTCCCCTCCTTCCTGCAGCTCATCTTCCCCTGCTGTCACCTCATTTCTGACTTCCTGGATAATCTACAGTCACCTCAGCGGCTTCTCCTCGGTTTGAAGTTTGAAGCTAATGTTTCTGTTTCTGAAACCCGATGGGATTAAACCTGAACAACTGGGTCCAAATTCTTATCCGCTGTAACCATGGAAACACTGGATAGCTCTCTTTATTCTCAACATAAAGCCAAGACATCAGAGCAGGACCTTTACAAAACAAAAAATGTGTTTATTTTTAGGCATTTGTTTATTTTGAACTTTGGAAAAGGACCTTAAAACAGCACAAAGTCCAGATCACTCCAGATTTTCAAGCAATTGTTATTTTTGAGTTTGGACTGGGGAACTGGGACATAGTTGTTGTTTGGGTTTGTGACACTTTTTGAGGTTTCTCAGTACCTCATGATGAAGCACTGAACTCGTGTTACAGGCAGTGTTGTTTACAGTAACATAAAGTGATACTTGAGTAAAAGTATCTTACAAAAAAATTACTTTGGTAAAAGTTAAAGTCCTCTTTAGGAATATTACTTGAGCAAAAGTCTTAAATTATCTGATATTTTTGTACTTAAGTATTAAAAGTAAAAGTATTGATTTAAAATGAGTAGTTAGATTTTCTGTTATGACATTTATTAGGAGGTGACCTCCCCAAAAAAATACAGAAATGACTACAGTGGGGAGAACAAGTATTTGATACACTGTTGATTTTTCAGGTTTTCCCACTTGCAAAGCTTGTAGAAGACTGTAATTTTTATCATAGGTACTCTTCAACTGTGAGTGATGGAATCTATTTTATTGTGTGAAATAAGTATTTGAT
>NW_013952634.1:87193-89478 GCF_001266775.1 Austrofundulus limnaeus
CATGAAATACAAATACTTCTTAAGTACAGTCCTTTTATTTTAATGATTATGTCCTGCGGGAGTGTGACATGATTTGTTTGTGTACAAACTAATACAGTAATGTATTTATACTTCTCATTCAACCACAATTAAATTCACTCTATCTAGGAGGCACAATTTATATGGATAGTATTTATTTTTTATAAAAACAAACTGGAATGAAAACAAGCAAAAAAGAAATAAAAGTAATGACTTTCTACTTCTTGTGTTTTTTAAAAATGTAAGGAGTAGAAAGTACAAATAATTGTGTGAAAATGTAAGAAGTAGAAGTAAAAAGTAGGCTGAAAAATAATTACTGAAGTAAAGTACAGATACCCAAAAATTCCACTTAAGTACACWAAAGAAGTATTTGTACTTAGTTACTTTACAACTCTGGTTGCAGATAATTTTATTATTTATCTGGTTATAATCACAATGGCACAAGTTTAAACGTGACTGAAAAAAACAGTTATGAACAAAGTGAAATTTTATCCAACTCCATAATCTAATTAAACGTTAGTATTTATTGGAGGAATGCATATCGCCACCTCCTTCTTGTCCATCTTATGTTTAGAAATTACAACTTTGTAAATATTTTCAGTCAAACCTTAAAAATAAAATGTGTTAATTACTAGTATACAGTATTATGTCAGAGTGTGAGACGTCAACTAATATGGTTGTGTTGTGAATGACTCTTAGCTACCACCACATCAAATTTTAGCTCAATGTAAAACCAACTAAATTCTAGCCAGTATTGGAATGGCTAATGTTGACAAGCAGTGGAGGCCATCTTGGATTGCAATGGCTGGAAAAGTTAATCAGCTATAGATGTACGTTCACTGATTATTTTTTCATATCTTTTTAAAAGTCTGTCCAGGGTTTCATGAGATATTTTGCTAACAGACAACCAGGGTTGTCTCTAACAGTTAATGCTAAACTTTTTAGCAAACATCTCATTAAACAAGAAGCTCTTAGACTGTTTGTTGTTATTGACCCTCAGCTACTAACACATCTAATTTCAGCTCAATATCTGTGAAACTGACTGAATTATAGACATTTTTGTATTTCTGATGTGAGTTGGCTATGGTGGCCATCTTACATTGTGTTAGTGCCACAAGTTAAACACTTGTTAAGGAACATTTAAGTATTACTTCCAGAAAGTTTTATTAAAATCCCTCCAGTGGCTCATGCGATATTTTGCTAACAGACAGACAGATATGTCTCTGTTATTGGCAAAGTTTTAAGAACAGGTTTAATGTGATCAGGTAGTGCTCTGAGTACATGTTGTAAGGGACTCTCAGCTACCAGCGCACAAACTTTCAGTGTAATGTCAGTAAAACTGTCTCAGTCATAGACATTTTGCTAAAGGGCAACAACATTTAACATGATTAGTGAAGAAAAACACGTTTATTGCAGCGATCACGAGTGCTTTAGGAAGACACATACGAGTTCCCCACAGAATAAAACCTTTATCTCTCAGTCTACAGASGCAACGTCCTGCTACCTTCACAACCAGACACAGGACTTTTCTCTATTGATGCTGCACAAGTCACCTCAGCTACCATGGTTACAGCCCCAGGACAAGATTTGAGATAAGAGCGAACTCTGATTGACTGCGAGGGTTTTGCCTCAGTGTCCAAACGTATTCAAGAACAAACGTTCGTCACAAATCCTCATCAGTATTCAAAATGAAGGAGGCGGCGATCTGACGCAGACGATTTCGTAACAAAGCTCTGCATCACACAGTGTTCAAATAAAACATTTTCTTAAAGGGATAATCTGGTCATTTAAAAGTAGTGTTCTGTTAAATATTTATCACCCACACCATCAAAGGCAGAGGAAAAATGTGTGTGTGTGTTTCATGATCTAAGATGATAATCTAAAATGCTGGCATGTGTTAAACTCTGCTTCTTGAGCGTCACTATCCTGCATGTTTTCCTTGTTTCTCTGCTCAAACACTTGATTTGACTGAAGAGGTGATTAACAGACTTCCCAGAATTTGAAGAGGTTATCCTATCACTGTATCAGGTGTGTTGGAGCAGAATTAACAAGTAGTGGCCTTTGAGGACTGGAGTTTGACACATTTGCCCTTCAATAAGTAGGTATTTAAAGGGATCCATGATTAGTTGTAACATTAGACTTTATTTAATAAACATATATTTTAACTGTAAAGTAAAGACTGTAACAAGGCTGTTTAGTTTTTTTTTTATCATTTTTAAACTAAAAGTTTAAAAATATATTACACGGACGGCGCCGTTTTATTTACA
>NW_013952634.1:95770-98128 GCF_001266775.1 Austrofundulus limnaeus
GTATTTATGTTGTGTATATATATGGCAAAAGATTTTAGGGAAAAAGTAAAACATGAAACTTTTTTAGTTGTTTTGAGCCATAATCTTTGACACATGCAAACAGAATCATTTTCTCACCAAACTGTATAGAAACACAAAACAACTAAATGTCAGAGAGCTACAAAAAGGCATGAAGTACTCACAGAGTGAAGAAACAAAGAAAATAAAGATATGAACATAAAACAGATAATAATCCAAATAAAGGAAAAAGAAACTTATAAATACAACATGCAAAACAACCCGTTTTGGTCAAACCTGACTGAGTTATAACAGCTTCTGAGTGACATAAAAAAGTTAATCAGGATTTGGTGTGGACCCAATGATTACTATCAGAAATTTAATTTAAAAGCTGTTCAGTAGTCCACTTTGCTAACGGTGCTGACTGCAAAAGCCGACGTTAAATTTCAAAATAAATGTCTTCTGCGAAGAGTCGTGTTTGAGTTTATGTGTCTATCTCTGCTCCACCCATACAAGTTTAGGGTAATATCTATAAAACTCACTGATTTCTTTTTATTTTTGTGTTGTCAGAGTTGAGTGGATGTTTATGTCCATCTTGAATCGAACTAACAAAAGTTTTTTTTATTTGTAGACATTAATTTAAATGATTACTTCTTGACATCTTCGTTAAAATCTGCCCATTGCTTTATGAGATAGTTTTCTAACAGGTGGCCGACAAAAACATTATCATCTGCATTAAAATAAAAAAAGAAAAGCATAATAAAGGTTTTATACACAGTTAAAAATAAAAAAACAGCAACAGTAAAATTATATAAGCAACATTTATTATGTAGTTTTGGCTGCAGGTGAGAAAGGCCCTAATGTTTACAAAGAGCTGGTGTTTGTGTGTTTTATTTTTAATATTGTTGTACGTTTTAATGTCCTATTTCTGCCATGACAGCCTCACCCAAACGTTAATTAACCAGGGGGAGGAGGAGGGGAGCGTGTCTCTGCTCCTGTGCGCGTCCACGTGCGTGTTTTGTCGGCGGGGACTCGCCCCCCCACCCCGGACGCGCGTATCCGCCACGGCGCGATATGTCCGCCAGGGGGCAGCTGTGTCCCGGTCTGAGGCTGCGCCGCTCCCGCTGCATCACAGCGAGGAAAATACCACCAGATGGCGGTTTAGGATTGCTGCTCTATATCAAGGCGCGGTTCCGCTCGCACGGCCAATTTTCAATATAAACATACCAACTATTTTCAAAGTAAAATCGATTGTATGTTTGGGAAGGCGATAATCGATTCGGCGATGCCCGTTAAAGGTGAGTGTCTGGTGTTTTTTTTGTCGTGTTTTGTGCGGCGGGAAGCACGGAGTAAAGATGGTGGACACAGACATGGGAAGAGAAGACTGGTCGGTTGGGGGATGGGCGCTAGCAGCTAACGGGGCTGAATGTGCTTTCTCTCTCTTCCTCCTCACTTACATTATAGCCTAGCGCGGCTATTAGCTTCCGAGCTAGCTCCTACATTTCGGCGACGCAGCTCGGCTCGGAGGGGAGCTAGTTGCCAGCTCTGGTTCTGCCACCGGTTTGGACTCGGGGCTGAAGTGGGGTCTTGTCAACAAACACAGAGCTGTGCCGCGTGACGTGTTTTCTTGTTGTGTGCAGGCAGGATTCAGTGCATCACCATGTCTCATTCCCGCCGCGGYATATGAATGTACAGTATTTGACTTCCTGCCGAGCGGTGCTCTCTGTGCTGCTGCTTCTTTATTTGCTGAAACTCCGTTTGTCTCAGCGCGTTGTTGTTACCATGCAGGTCTTTTTTTTTTTTCAATTTTATGCGCCAAAATGCACAATGTAAAACATCCTTCTACTTATTTCCTGTCAGCATCTTCTTTTTTTTCTTGGTTTATTAATTTACATAAAAAATAACAATCTTGTAGCTTTTGCAAAACAATAATAACACTTATTATTATTATTTTTTTTAAACTGAAGCTGGAGAATGGAGTCCTACACGTTTTACAAGATTATTATGGCGCTTCTTTCCCCTTCCCGCCCCCTTCCCGTGCGGGAAACAGGCAACAGTGAGCGGGGAAACATGAGTCACAGTGGAGGAGGGGGGGGATGGGTTACACCAGCCCAGTTCCCCTCCACAGTGACCCCTGAACAGCTCACCCTGTGCACGGTGCCTGCTGGCTGTTGCATGAATCTCAGGTTGTTGCGTAACTGCTTTGTTTACAGTCAGCTGTGTGATTCCTCATCAATCAGGCTGGCCTGTTTGCCGCCTGAGTACTTCCTTAACTTCATATTTTTCAACCCACATTGCACAAATCATACTTATTTTGGTTTAAAGAACAAGGTGAAGCCCCCCCCCCCCCCCCCCCCCCCC
>NW_013952634.1:98574-102890 GCF_001266775.1 Austrofundulus limnaeus
ATAAGTTTAAATAAGTATTTATATTTGTGTACAAACTGTATTTTAGGGTTATTAACAAAGTTCATGTACTCAGACCAGTTATATTTGGGGTCACAAGTTTTTGCCATGGACATTTTGTGGGTCAGAAGACAAAAAGTTTGGGAACCACTGATCTACAGGTTGTTCCTAACTTGATTCTAACATCGTACACAGCTTGAAATAGTTGCTTAACAGAGTTGGACAATATAAAGTTTTTATCCTGAGATTTATAAGCACAATATCAAAAAATGGAATTACTCCACAAATCACATATATTCAAGATGGCCGCCAAAGCCAAGTGATGTTAGTTACAAAGCACAGTTTTGAAAATGTCAGTTTTGCAGATATCTTGATGTTRGCTGACACCGAAAGCCAACACATATATTATATT
This sequence comes from Austrofundulus limnaeus, assembly GCF_001266775.1. Classification (NCBI taxonomy): domain Eukaryota; kingdom Metazoa; phylum Chordata; class Actinopteri; order Cyprinodontiformes; family Rivulidae; genus Austrofundulus; species Austrofundulus limnaeus. Next base: position 98,984 of record NW_013952634.1, read on the forward strand.
ATTCACCAACAGATCTTTGTTTAAAATGTTCCCATCAAGTAGTTTGAGTCAACTCTGTTAACGAAATATATATGAACTGCACAAATTTTAATAAAAGCTCAATCAATCAATTAATCAGTCAATCACCTTTATTTAACCAGGTAGAGCCCATTGAGATCGAGATCTCTTTTACAAGGGTGACCTGGTCAAGTGGTCATCAGCACACGTCACATGACAAGGCAGGGCTATTCAACTAAACTGCTCCAGGGCCACGGTTAATGCAGGCCAACAGCTGAGGGGCCACCATTCAGCAATTAAAGTTATTATGTAAATAAACCAAAGATCTGTTACCTTTGAAATAGTTTATTTTGCTGCATTTAATCAGATAAAACATACAGAACCCTATATAATAAATTTAGTGATAATAAAACAGTATCAAAAACAAAAACCACATAATGCCTCCTATTTAACACAACTAAAATTTTGACATCACTGACTTGCCAACATTTTAAACCAATTTTATTTTTACTTTCATAGTTTTATCTTCAACTGCTTATAGTTTTAACTGTCTTGAGTGTGCTTAGAAATGGTTTTTACCAGCTTGTTGCCAAGATTCTGACGTTTCTGTAGATACCAAGAACTCAGGGTAATTAAAGTAGAAAACTGGTGGTCTGGGCTTAAGGGATGAATGAACCAATTGGCGGGCCGCATTTTGGTCACTCGCAGGCCGGATGTGGCCCTCGGGCCACGTGCCAGTTGAACAGCCCTGGCTTAAGGAAATACTAACTGGATGTACATCTCATTACTGCCAATCTAATTGAAGTAAATTCAAGATGACCACCACAGGCAACTCTAGATAGAAAACCCCAAAAATAACTAAAATGTTTTATTCATTTATTTATTTATAGAGAAAAGTATGTGAGATAATCTTTGCTGAAGACCCATCTCTTTTCTTTGGCTTTTGATTAAGACAGAGTTGGAGGTTCAGTTAGAGCTTTTTATATATTATTATAGTGTGTTTCTGTATTGCATTTGCATCTATTATTTGTTTGTCTTTTGATACAAGTCTTGACTGAACTGTAAAGCACTTTGGTCAGCTTTTGTTGTKTTTATTGTGCTATAAAAATAAATTTGACATTGAGAAAGGTTTAAAACAGGTTTTTTATGCGACTGTACAAAATCCTTGTTGGAAACATTAGCATTATTTGTTGGCATCAGCACTTGTTTGTCAGTTAGCAAAATATCTTAAGTATAAAGTAAGCGGAAACTTGTAGCAACAGGTTAAGTGGCTGTGACATTGCATCATCAACAAAGTGATTAAAGCCTGGGGCCTGTCTGTTCCCTCGGTGCCCATGTGAGTTTTCTCCAGGTACTCTGGTTTCTCCCATAGATCAAAATTGCACCACACCTAAGGACAATTAGGAGCTATCGTGTAACCCTTAATCATCCCTAGGTGTGGGTGAATGTGTGAATAGTTGGTTGTCTCTAAATGCCCCTGTGACGGATTTGTGACCCGTTTACCTCTCGCACAGAGAATTCTGCAGATCCGCACCAGTTCCCCAAGGTGTAAAGAAAATGGATAGATGGAACTTGCATGAGATTGTACCTCATTATGGCTGCAACTAACGTTTATTTTAATAATCGATTAATCTGTTGATTATTTTTTCGATTAATCGGCCCAAATCATTAAAATGCTGTATAATGGTAGGGGAAACACTGATACCCTAGTTTGCCAGTTGTCTATTTATAAAAGGTGGGAAGTAAGCAACTTTATTTATATAGCACCACTCACAGTCAAATAGCCACAAGGTGCTTCACAACAGCAATAACAATAAAAACATAAAACACATTTACAAATGATAAGAAAGCAACAATAAAACAACATAAAAGACAACATAAAACTCATACAAATATGTTTAAAAGTCTGTTAAAAAAAACTACGTTTTAAGCTGCCTTGTAATGTAAAAGTCTCCACAGAGTCCACAGCAAAAGACATGAATAATATCATACCTAATAGTAAATTAAGGTTTTCTGCTCTTTACGTCTCTTAGTRTTACGTTGTACAAATGTGGATAATGGGCAGGATTCTTCATACTCCGTCATCAGATGAAACAATTCTATTGTTTTTCTTCTGCTTACTCTTGCAGTCTTCTTCATGTATTGTGTCTCTTGTGCCACTTGTAAAATGAGAGTTTAATCTTTTTGGTTTTGGCACACACAGCGAGCACAGTTATAAAATCCTGAGCTGCGTGTGGTCGACCACAGGGAGACTTAGTGGACCCTTGTGGATTGATATAAATGAGAAAATTTTACGTCTCACTGTCGAGCCGACTTTGATTCCTGAACTAATGCTGAACTTTGTTATTACAGTAGGTTCTGGTTCACAGCTCCATTGTGTTTTTGTAAGTGTCAGTCTCTCTTCCTTAGGTGCTAAAATAGAGCTGTGCCAATCAGTTTTTGTCTTTTGTTTTTTAATTTTGGGTGTGCAAGATTTGGTGAACTTCCTTTTTGGTCTGCTGGTGTTGTACTAAAGGAAGTCACCCCTGTTATGAAGGACTTGCTTTGACACAAAAATGCGGGATTTTGTTGACACTAAAATGCAATGCCTCATATTGAACACAAACAGCATGTGCTTGCCTATTAATTGGTTTCCAGTTGTTTTAAAAACGGAGTTAATTGGCCTAATTAATCAGCTGGCCAATCTGTTTATCTAACTCTAGAGTACAACATTTGTCAGGTGGTTTTAATGTTGTGGCTGGCTGCTTTAATTGAAATGACAAAAGGAACTTTTTTGTGTTCGGCAAAGAAGAAACCCTCTGTTTACCAAAAACGTTAAACACAGGGACAGTATCATTCCTGTAACACCCACACAGTCTTCATTTCTGGTTTTGGGATACAGTGTTGAATATTCAGTTATAGAAACACTCTGTCCTTGCCTTGGGATGGAGAATAAAACAGTTTGAAGCAGATATTCGCTGACATTTCTTACATAACCTGCTAAAGGTAGCTGATGGAAAGACCTGTTTGCTATTAAATGTTTCAACAACACAAATGTTAAAAATAGCTCATGTTCTTAAATCACTTAACTTTTTGCCTTGGTTCTTTCCACAGACCAAAGTAAAAATGTTTTAATAGGGCTATAATGTAAAGCTGTTATTTTTATCTCCAATGTATTTGAACATGTTTTTTAGTCATTAAAGATTGTAAAAAAGAAAAAAAAAACCTCAGGTGATTTTTTTTTTATTATAACAAAGCCTGAATTTCCCCTTTCAGTCTGCTATTTGTTTGAGATGTGTGCATGTAATGATACAGCCCAGAGGGTTATCTAAAAGGGTTGACATTTGTTAAAATCTAATAAACACTGACCCTATTTTAGGCGTTTAAATCGAGCAACATTTCCTGTGGTTTTTTTTTTCAGTCACCAAGACTTTGGTGGTTATTGGTTCAGTCAAAGAAAGTCCAAAGACAAGTTCTACAACACAAGTTTAAGCTGCTGGTAGAAGCAATCCTTAACTATTATTTCATGACCACAACAGGAGGAGCCACATGAATGCTTTTATTTCCAATATTTCTTGGTGGTTTTAATTTGGCAGTAACCTCAGAGGTTTCATTCATTGGAATACTGTTTGTTCGATTGACTGCCTAAATTATTCAAAGGTGTGAACTGTAAAGTGCTGCAATAATGGGATTTTTATGTTTTCTTTCAAGGAAAACCCCTGCAGCCTGCTTGTGACATGCATACAAACAAGTGAACTGTTTCCTAGAAATATTTTGTCATCTCTGGTTCATTTGAGGCTTCCTTCGGTTTGTGGTTTCTGTCGTGTAACCAGCTGCTTTGTGGTCTATGTAGTAATTAGGGTTGGGCATAATCGTATTGTGTGCAATTAATCATCAGAAAAACATTAATCGATTATTATTTGGCACTTGA
>NW_013952634.1:103044-105608 GCF_001266775.1 Austrofundulus limnaeus
GGTGTCCAGGGACTCCAGGGGATTAATCATCAAATTAATTGTTTTTGGCTAAATACCACAATTAATCGTGATTAATTTTTTTTGCCAATATTGCCCAACCCTAATAGTAATTAAGGTTGCTGCAGAAACAAATTCTTGATTCTGAAAAGGGAAGTAGACAAAGAGAGTAAAGAGGAAATTAATCATACAGCATAAGAGGAATAAGATAAATATTCACTGTGTTCACTTGACTTGTAATATGAAGTTGCGTAATTCTTTACTGTAGTAGTTACTGATCTCTGGCAGCTCATTTACCATATGGGTTAGAATGGTTTAGGTTTGTTTGGATTTATACAAAACAACTGTGTGCTGATGCCTTAGGGGGCGATATGTTATCGTGTGCGATATACTGTCAAAGACATTCACCATGGTAATAATTTGTCATCTGGCGATAAAAACGATAAAATCCCACCGTCAGACTTTACACGCCTCCCCACCAGGTTAAGCTTCGTTTGTTTACTCAGAGCAGATGTCGACCTGCGGAGCATGTGCTAAAATAGTAAAGCTAAAAAGCTATCGTAATGACTCTCAGTGTGCAAAAACACAGTCATAGTCATCTAAAAACTCTTTAGAGTTCAACAATATGTTAGAAAAACAACAGGATGGTGCAGTTTCAACTTGCTGGACCCACAAAAACACAGCTCCTCTGTCTCCTCTGTGCAAGCTGCCAGACTGCGAGGCTCACTCACATAACCAGCCCCTCCTTCTGCTGAACATTAAGGAGCATAGATATTATACCTTTACCGCCCAGAGCAACAAAATACATTATTTTCAGTGATTAGTAAAACTCTTTTCTTATGGTTTTATTTTGTTATTAAATTACTAATAGTTTACAAGGGTTAGTTATTCTGAAGTTTTACAAAAAATATTGGTAATAATTGGTAATACAGAGTGTCATCATTAGCATACAGACACCAACATCCTGTCACAATAATAAATTTTGCTTAAAGATAAATTGTTACAGAAATTATCACAATAGAAGATAAAATTGTTTGGAGACCATTTTAAAATAATATAATGTTAACAGAAGTTTCTGAAATTTACGTCCATAAAAATATGTATATGAAATCTCCTGAACTGGAGATTAAGAAAACAAACACATCAGCAGCTACTGAAGCTGTAAAATTGTTTCCCACCTCCTTCATCCCAGCCGACACAATTTATTCCGAATGTGTCTTCCTCTGGGTTCATAAAATAATTGCAGTCACCTGCATGCATCCAAAAAAATTTACAAAAGTTTATGAAATACACGTAAAGGTACAGATAGACCGGGAGTGGGATTTGTGAAAACAACACATAGCAACAGCTACTGAAGCTGTAACATTGCTACCCATCTTTATCTAAGCTGGCACTATTTTTTCTTTGTATGTCTTCCTCTGGCTTCATATAAAAATTGCGGTCACCCGCACACTGCTTACAAAGTTTACGACATTTCCCTAGTGTAAAAAATAAAAACCAACTCTGTGAACCTAACGCACAGCACAGTACTCTAAGGCTGCGTCAGAAGATGCTCCTCTAACTAAATGCATGTTCACAGAGCTCTCATGCTTCAGAGGTTATGAAACCATGCACCTGACAAATACCTGACTCAAAAGTTCACCCCTCTTTATGCTAAGGAATAGGAATAGAAAAGGAGACACGGAGAAAACAAGCAAGCAACCAATTGTGAATTATCGACCTCATTTTAATTTATGGTGCAATTAATTGATTTTATTGCATATCACGACAGGCCTACACTGGAATGAACAACTAAACTCCCGTTAGCAAGTGCAGCCTGAGAGTCCTGAGTCTCTCTGCGTGATTTTGCTCCTAATCCTACCAGTATTTACACTAAGACCAGTTTTATGTGTCTAAGATTATAGCCAAGGATATATAAGATTATATCTAAACCCTCAGGATATTCTCTATTAGAGTGTGTTTCAAGACACTTCTAATTAAAGTGTCCGTAGTTTGTCATAAATATTCAGTTTTACACAGGTTTATAGCAACAACAAGGTTTTGGCTGTTTGTATGCACTAAGCTTTTTAAATTGTCTTTTGATCCAACTCTGATAAATTCAGGGTTTTCCCCAGAAAACTTGCTAGTCCTAGCTGTATTGTTTTAAATGCCAGGGTGGGGCTCGGAGTATAACACGCTAGGGAAGCCCTGACATTTGATTAAATAAATGATTAAATATGAAAAATCATTTGTATTAAATGAGTACATGGGCTGAATTCTTTAAAATATCATTCTTTTGAGACAAATAGGCTTTTTAAAGAAGTCTGGAAAATGTAAATGACAGTTTTAAAGTTGTTTTGTACTGTGCCATGTACTTCTATCTATCTATCTATCTATCTATCTATCTATCTATCTATCTGTCTGTCTGTCTGTCTGTCTGTCTGTCTGTCTATCTATCTATCTATCTATCTATCTATCTATCTATCTATCTATCTATCTGTCTGTCTGTCTGTCTGTCTGTCTGTCTGTCTGTCTGTCTGTCTGTCTGTCTGTCTGTCTGTCTGTCTGTCTGTCTGTCTGTCTGTCTG
>NW_013952634.1:105618-110119 GCF_001266775.1 Austrofundulus limnaeus
ATCTATCTATCTATCTATCATCTATCTGTCTGTCTGTCTGTCTGTCTGTCTGTCTGTCTGTCTGTCTGTCTGTCTGTCTGTCTGTCTGTCTGTCTGTCTGTCTTTTTAAACCTATGAATATAACTTGTTATATATAGGTAACAACACCCTTTCAGTGCCATCTTGTAGTAGTGTTATCATTTTAAACCTATGAATATAACTTGTTATATATAGGTAACAACACCCTTTCAGTGCCATCTTGTAGTAGTGTTATCACTGTAATCACATTTTTACTAGTGAACATTTACACAATGAGGGTTGATATGTTTGAAAAAGCAAATTTAAGGACTTTATTCTCATCAAAAGTACTGGAGTAAGTAGGATTAGTAATATGTAAAAGCATATTTAAAAGCATGTAAACTAGACAACCAATGCAAAAATGTAATTTTTCATATTTGATCATTGAATTATATCCATTTAAAAATGGCTGCTACGGTACCCACTCAAACCCCAAAAATCTATTTTTTTTTTCGTTTTCTTGTTTTACCTCTCCACCCCAACACATTGAATTCAGTTATAAATTATTTTAAGAGAAATATCTGTTCTAAGTCACAGTTTATTGTACTTTACGCTGCTGCAGAAATAAACTAAGTGTTGAAAAAAACAAAGAACACCTAATTTGTCTAAAACTAGTTTTTAGTGGCTCTAAATATAAAATATGGACTCTGTCATTTTCATTTCAACCAAGCACAAAGAAGGAAAAAACCAGTCAGCCACATTTTATAAAAAAGGCTTTCCTGCATTGGCTGGCTCGAACAAACTACTTGTTTTAAGTACAAGAAAGACTATTCAATAAGGTACATTTATTACTGCAGACAAAGCCATTTCCTAACTGGTTCAAACCTTCCAGAGTTGTAAAAATACAAAAGGCTACAAAGCCTAATGTGTTGGGAATTGGCAGACTGAGTGGAAAATAGAGTTGCCTCTTGTTAAATTGTGACTGTAATGTTGATAGATCGATGAGTCAGACTGCATGATGGCACTAGGTGACAATTTCATTATCGTTAGGAATGCAAAACTTGTAATTAGAAGGTATTTGTTAAATAAACCCGATTCAGCTGTCAGATGCAGCATTAATGATTTTAGGTGTTTAGTCTCTGTGTCTCCTGGAGGTTTTGCCTAAGGTTTAGCTAATTTTGGTGCTTTTTAGCTGCTGCTGGTGCAATGTGTGTGTTACAGATTACCACAGAACTGTCATTGACTGTTGCTTCTTTTTAAACCAAGTTTAAAAAGTACCTCACATTTACTTAAAAAAAAAAAACTTTTATATATAATTTTCAAATGCAGGTGCTACCAGTTATCCTTTTAACCCACTCCAACCAGATGGTTAAAGTTCTTATTTAATAATAAAATAGCTTTTAAATACAGAACTGCGAATAGGATTAATACACTTTTTAAAACTTATAATGCATCCATTGTTTTTGTATTGAATTCACCATAGATTCAGCTGATGGTCTTGTGATATATTGACACATAATTATCATACATTCGTGGGGAAATACACTACTCACAAAAAGTTAGGGATATTCGGCTTTTGGGTGAAATTTCAGGACGAGCCTAAAATGCATTTAAATCTTTACAGGTGAACTTAATGTGACCTTCTTTAAGCTTTTGAATGCATATATCCAAGTGTTAAATGTTTCAGTTCTTTTTGCACAAGTTGCTGTTTTCTAACAAGGAGCTTAACGGCAAAATTCACAACAGGTGTTTGATCCTTGAATCGACCAATAAATGTCCTGGTTCTATTAGAGCTGGTGTTTAAACAGTCATCCCCATCATGCTGTTCACATTTTGACATCATGAGACTAAGACGACACCTCAATGGATCAATAGTACCTTGCCATTGGGATGCTTCAAACAGGATGTTCTCAGACGGACGTGGCCACTGAGCTTAGAGTGTCACAGACTGTCATCAGCAGGTTGCAACAGAGATACCGAGACTGGAAGAGTCACAGAAAGGTGTAGAGGTGGACGTCCTTTGGCCACATCCCATGCTGATGACTGCTACATTGTGAACAATGCCCTGAGACACCGGATGATGAATGCCACTCAAMTCCAGGCATGGTTAAGGGAGGTGAGAGGCACCCAGGTGTCACGTCAGACCATTCGAAACCGGTTACATCAGCGTGATCTGTGTGTTAGACGACCTGCAAGGGTACCTGACCACACCACCAGGCACAGGTGTCATCGTCTTGCATGGGCAAGGGAGCATTTACGCTGAACGAGGGACCAGTGGGCCTCAGTGCTATTCTCTGATGAAAGTCGATTTGCGTTGAGCAGAAATGATGGCCGCCAGCAATGTTGGAGACGTCAAGGAGAGTGCTATGCATCAGCCACTGTTGTCACCAGATGAGCTTTTGGTGGTGGCGGTCTTACAGTGTGGGCAGGTGTCTCCAGTCAGTACAGAACTGCCCTACACTTTGTGAATGGTACAGTGACAAGTCCACACTACCTGAATAACATCATAAATCCAGTGACTGTGCCCCTACATGAACAACACAGGCCTGATTTCATCTTCATGGACGACAATGCTCCAGCTCATCGAAGTCGCATCATCAGGGAACGGCTATTGGAGACTGGTGTACCTTAAATGGAATGGCCTGCACATTCTCCAGATCTGAATCCCATTGAAAACCTGTGGGATCAGCTGAGTCGCATTGTAGAGGCTCGAAACTCTGCACCCCAGAACCTCTAGACCTGAGGGTTGCCCTTCAAGAAGAGTGGGATGCCATGCCCCAGCAGACAATAAGTCGACTTGTGAACAGCATGAGACGTCATTGTCAAGCTGTAATTGATGCTCAATGGCACATGACGAGTTATTGAGACTTTTTGTTGTAGTGTACCCACCATTGTTGTTAACTTTTGTTTCAATAAATTGTTTGAGATGAAGAAATCACCAGTGCATTCTTTTACTTAAATGTCCTACTTTCATGATATATCACTGTAGCGTGAACTTTTTACATTTTCCATAAAATTCACCTGAAAGCCAAATATCCCTAACTTTTTGTCAGTAGTGTATGTGCATTTCTGGTGCCAACAGATACTTTCTGTCTTTAAACCAACACGGGTGCAGACCAGGGGTTAATTCAAGACTAGATTACATATTTGTGTTTACTTAAAAAAATAAAATAATTTGTGTGTGTGTGTGTGTGTGTGGACAGGTTTTTCCTACAATGTGGAGACAATTTTCCCATAAAAAAGCAGCCTTGTGGGGACCAAGGTGAATAGTGGGGACCAATGCCAGGTCCTCACGGGTCCAAATGCAAATTACGGGTGTGGGATTGGGTTTAGGACCAAGGTTTAGGTTAGTTTTAGGGTGAAGTTAATTTTAGGGTAATAAAGTCTAAAAAAAAAAGGAATGGAAGTCAATGGAAGGTCCCTACAGGGTTCAATAACAAACGTGTGGGTAGGTGTGGATGTGTGTGTGTGTGGATATTATGCAAATGAGATTTTTTATAGCTTTATATCATGTTATGATGTCATTTCCCTAATGAAAAACATACTCGGCTTTGACTCATTCATGCATGTTTGAGAAATCCTTGAATCTCTGGTGGAAGGCACAATTCTCCCTTAAGTGAGGTGCTGTTAAAGTCTAGCTAAATATGGATAATCAATAATATTATTACAAGTAAAGTAGAAAAAAAAGATTATCTTGTTATGCAGGCACCTGACCATTTCTAGGATATGATAAAATGCAAATGGAAATTCTTATCTTGGAGAATGAGAAAGTGTAACCAATTAAAAATACTTTAATAAGGGCTATAATGAGATGGTCACATAGCTGGGTCATTTCAATTCAGACACCCATGGCAGAAAACTTTGTTCTAGGTCCTTTTTTTTGGTTGTCCACCAAACAAGCGGAAGGCGGGATCTGGTTGTCCGAAATGAAAATAGATTGTCTCGGACAAACTAAACCATGATTATGTTGACCCCTGTAAAAAACACGGCCACCCACCAGACTAACAATAGCCTATATCTTGTGCTGAAGTTCAGTAAACAGATGAAATTAAGCTGCAACAATCTGTTACTGTCCGATCCAGTACTTATGTTGGTATTGGACCTGGAATGGGTCGGCCCCATCCCTAAATGAAACAGAAGCTTGGGGTCTATCTAATGACAGCATTGTTGACATTTAGTACGTCAGACTGTTGCTGCGTTTCCATTGACCATGAAAATGCGCAAATTAGAATTTCAAAAATAAATTTGCTCAATGAAAACGTATCAATTTCGAAAAAAATTCCTTTTTTCAACAAAATGTTTTTGCGCTAGGATGAGGTGGTTTTTTGGCTGTATCGAAATTGGTGTGTTTCGCAAAAAACTGCAATGGAAACATTTTTTTTTTGCATCACGGGAGTCACGTGATCAGCAATCGGCTGTTTCTACTGGTGAAAATGATGATGATGAAGAATACAAAAGGAAGTAGAAGTAGTAGCAAAATCAACAAAGTTGTAAAAGAAAGTAC
>NW_013952634.1:116987-120842 GCF_001266775.1 Austrofundulus limnaeus
GAAATGGAATTGCATGAACATTCACGTGGTGGTTATGTAATACAGCGAATCGATAATAAAAAAATCTGCATCAACAAATTTACATAATCGACGTCATCGATTATTTCAACTAATCGGTGCAGCCCTAGTTTGAATGACAATAAATGATTCTTGATGAGAAAGAGATCAACATAGACATAAATACAAAGGTGTGAAATATGTGAATTGTTATCCAAGAAAGCAGTGGAATTTTTTTTATCACTAAAACAGATGCTATGGTGAATTAAATAAAGGTTTGAATCTGGTTTTAAAGGCAGATAGGTATTCTATTTTTCAAGAATCTAGGTGACGTTATCTGGTAAATACATTTTCTCCTAAGATTGGGAGGGATTTTCATTTATTTATGTTTAGAGCAGCCAGATCTAAGTTTGGCTCCAGTCCAGACCGTTAAATCCTTAAGGTGTCATTTGCACAGTTGAGGTTAACAAGCAGCTGCAAGTAGTTGCAAATATCAGCTCCGYGGCTTCAGCTGTAGCAGTGTTTGCCTCACCAATCAGAGCTGTTGGTGCACCGTCTCACTGAGAGGATTGATTCTCTAACTTGTGCCAAGTTCATTCTGGGGGGTGAAAATAAAGCGATCAGAAGATGAGAATTGCAGCAAAGTGAATCTGTAGATCAAACTTTATCACAGGTCTGGACATGAATAGAGATTTTAGTGGTTTTACAGATGACAATTATATAGCTTTTAGATTTAAAATGTAGAAAGCTGTAGAACAGGGCTATTCAACTAAATTGTTCCGGGGGCCACAGTTACTGCCGGTCAAGAGCTGAGGGGCCGAACATCCAGCAATTTAAGTTATTATGTAAATAAACCAAGTATTACAAAGATACATTACCTTTGAATTAGTTTATTTTGCTGCATTTAATCATGAATACAACAAACAGAACCTTATAAAAGTAGGATAATTACATATTATCAAAAATAAAAAGAACGCATTCTGCCTCCTATTATGAGACACATAATATTTTGGCAATTTTATTTTCACTTTCATCATTTTATCTTCATCTGCTTGTGGTTTTAACTGTCTTGAGTGGTTATAGAAATGGTTTTTACCAGCTTCTAGCCAAGATTCTGACGTTTCTGTAGATACCAAATATGTCTATGTTTAACTAAAATAATTTAGAGTAATTAAAGTAGAAAACCGGGGGTTTGGGCTTAAGAGATGAATAAACCAATTGGCGGGCCGAACTTTGGTCACTCCGGCCTGCGGGCCGCCAGTTGAATGGCCCTGCTGTAGAACTTAAATGGTATTTTAAATAAAATGCAAAATATAGTGTGTACAAAATATTAATGGAATCAAAGCAAATTTCATAGTCAAAGGAAATGAGATTGGCTGGACTGAGACATTTCTTTTGATTTTGTTTTCTGCTCTACTCCAAGACAGGATTTGTTTACTCATCTGCTCTTGCGGCATGTGTGCACAGGATAATAGGAGTTTTACTTGCTGCATTTGCCAACTGAATTAGATTTAAACAAAACCTCCTCTCTTATCTGAGCAGGTTCACACTCGGAGACACACGACACACTCAAAGGTTATCTTGGATATTTTTGAAAAATGTATAAACATTTAAATGCAAAGTGTTCCAGTCTACATTGCATACATTTCATTAGATGGTACCAAAATATGACCAAATATTTTCTAACCTTAAAGGGGCAATATTATTATTAATATCATTATCATTAATTTATTTATAAGAGTTCAGGTAGAGAAAAGAAAAAATATTTTTGATATTTTCAAGAAATAATAATAAAACACCTTTAAAGGAGCAATATTATGTGTTTCTCAGGCATACATTTAGATACTATACCATAATAAAGTATCTATGTCACCTTTAGTTGTTATTAAAATGCTGTTTTTATGTTTAAATATAAAATAAACTTATCTTGTCACTTCCTCTTCTAAACGCCTTGAAATTGGCCTCTGTCTCTTTAAGAATCTCCTTCTGCTTCTGTCTCGCCCATTTCGGTACGGGGGAGGGGGGTGGCCGCCACGATGCAGTTTACTTGGCATCTGAGAATACATTTCCTCAAAGGTATTTTGAATCTGAAAAGAGCTTCACTGTGTGAGAAGTAGTGTTAGGAGCTCAGCAGACGGTTTCAGTTTCACTTTCACTTTCAGTTTCACCCGTTGTTTGCTTTGTTGCTGCCTAGAGCCTGCCGTAGTCATGGGYGAGGTGTGTGGGTGTGTGTGGGGGTGCTCTTCCATGAGAAAGTTTGTCTTAAAGACACATCCCAGAGGAAGAGATTGTCCCAAAATGTCACAACCCAGTGTCATTTCTGGTCCCTACCTGTCGTTTTACTCCTCAGCATGGCTTCCTAAAAACGCTGCAGGATTTCTCAAACATGCATGAATGAGTCAAAGCAAGGCTTTGGGTATGTTTTTATGAGAGTATAACATTATAACATGATATAAAACTCAAAAAAGTTGATTTTACATGATATTGCCCCTTTAAGCAAATTTTACTTGCATATATTATAGGGCTGGGTATCAATTTCGATTTCCCAAATTGACGATTCACAGGGGCCCGATTCGATTCACGATTAAGTTTGATTTTTAAATTAGTTAAGGATATCCTGCAGTAACACATTTACTTTGATATGTAAGACATTCTCAAAGGAAATAATTCTGCAAAGAGTAGAAACTAATTCTAACTTGGTGCATTGGTAAAATTATAAACATTAAGGGCAAACTTGTAAATTGGAGTTTAGTCTTGAAACAAAACTGTCTCAAGTTTCAGAGTGTTTAAACTAAAGGAATTGTGAGAGAAAGTGTTGTTGATACATTAGTGTTTTAAGAAACTAAGAATAATTTTCTTGATCATTAAGAAGTGATGGAATAAGTTTACAGGAGAAGAGGTGGGATAATATAAGTGTATACTTATGCCCACTCTTTTGAGAGTATGATAATTGAATATTTGTAATGTTTCTGTTAGCTTCTGTTCAATAAAACCTATTAACAAGAAAGAAAGAAAAAGTACTTCAGCTAAAACATTCCATCACTGTGAATTACATTAAGCTGTTTCTTAAATATAAAATATTGGTAACAAAATCACCAAATTCTTGCCAATACACAGCCCCAGTAATACCACAGTATGTTATTTGTTTCTAAGACAGTGATTATTAACCTCTGCCCCAGCATAAATGGTGTTTTAGAGTGCTCATGGGGAAGCACAGGAATTTAATGGCACAGGTAAAATATAACACTATATAATAGTTACATTTCTAGCTGAAGGTTATTTGCATAGAGCACTATTGCTCGCAAAGCAGTTGTGTCCAAGCGGTTTTGTGTTTTTGAAATGAAAAGAAATCTGATAAATAAAACACCCTTCTATGCCTCTTCGACGGATGCATATTTAATTAAAAACCTTTCTTTGCAGACATCTTTTTCCTAAGGCCAACAAACAGTTGCATCTTTCTGAACCAAACTACAAACTGAAGTACAGAGTTGGTAAAATGTCAAACAGGAGCTACAAGTCAGCAGGGGCTGACATAAGGGCCTTTAGGTTGTCCGAGACAACCTACTTTGTTGCGGACAAGCACCATGCAAACATTTTCCATCGTAACACTGCATGTTCGCATTCACAACAAAACCGTGTGAGCACTAAGTGACTGTCGTTTTAGAAGAGGAGGCTCAGAGGCTGCTTCACCAGTCTTCTCCCACACTTCACTCCCAACCTGCCCAGGGCTTTAGTGTCTAAAATCTAATTTAACTGTAATATCTTTGTAGCATCATTGTTATCTCACAGATATGTGTAACTTACGTGTGCTACCAAACTCCTGATATTGAAAGGTGGCAGAGCCACTGGAGCGTGCTT
>NW_013952634.1:120992-126835 GCF_001266775.1 Austrofundulus limnaeus
ATATATATATATATAATTAGTAGTGGTCACCCGCTCGACCGCTTACGTAGTTTAAGGGAGTTTACGAAATTTACTTGGAGTAAAAAGATCAATTCTTGGCAGATCAGCAGGGCTTCCTGAGGTGTTGCCAGCTGAAGGGGTGCATCATCAAAAACTCTTGAATTTGTGTTACTGAGTGGTGGGAAGTGACAGTGTTTGGGTAATCTGTGTCTCAGTAATTTTTTTTAGCTTTCATCAAAGTTTGATGACGAGAAAGTTTCACTCAAAACTCCTGAAGCAGTCAAGATGGCTGACTGAGAACATTTGTATTTAGTATATGTTTAATATTAAATTACATTTTTCCTTGCGATTTTTCACAAAGGATGCATACAGTACGTCTCCAAAATTTTCTAGAAGACCAGATTTTGTCTAGTAAATTTCCTTATGTCTACCCCATGGTCATTTATTATTTTTATTTTTATCTAGAAAAATTTCCTGTGCAAATGTACGCAACACTGATAGGCAATTAACTTCTAGTTTTCTACATTTAGGCGTAGAAATTTAAAAGCCTGTTGTTCCCTGAATGAATGCATTTCTGTGCCTGCTGCCTTTCATGCCAGAGGTTTAAAATAAAATTATCTGATGGTGAGAACTGAATATTAGGTTTGTTCAAAGTTTATATATAATGTCCACTATTAATGCAGTATTTAAAATTGCCATTCTCAGAAAATGTATTATAATGGCTCTCAGCTACCACCACATCAATTTCAGGTCAGTATGTGTWAAACTGTTGGCATTGTAGCATTTTTGTGTTGTCTGCCAGCTGGCTGTTGAGTCTATCCTGAATTGGGTTGGTTTCAAATGTTAATTTGTTCTAGATGTACTCCATTGATTGTTTGCTGAACGTTTCATTAAAATCTGCCCAGTGGTTCATGAGATACCTTGGTAACAAACGTTCAAACACAGGCACAGACAAATACTGAATTGTCTTCATGCCCTCGGTGGTAGGCAATAAAACTTTGATGAACCAACTCTTTTCTACAAAGTACAAGCTGTTGGAGTTACTGACCAAACAGCTTCAGATTTTACTAGTGCCTTGTTGCCTACAGTACGTGCAGGAGCCTTCAGCTCTTTGACACAGCTAAAGAATAAATACATAAGTAACCACTAACATCTTGTCTATGGAAGTGTGAATGATCAAAGTAGTAGTGTTATTTTATGGAAAAAAAGTACCTTGAATACAATATTGACAAATTATAGATATTCTTTTGTTGTGTGTGTGTGTGTGTGTGTGTGTGTGTGCGTGTGTGTGTGTGTGTGCGTGTGCATGTGTGTGTGCGCGCGTGCTGTGGGGGAGACAGGGACACAAAGCTTTTCTGTTGGTGCAAAAAGAGGTACTCCAAGGAACAAAGGTTGGGATCCGCTGCTTTAAGGGCCCCGCATCCTCCATCCAAACCCGTGAAATTGGCTCTCATTGATGTAGCTGTGTGACGAGAATAGCATCATTTTGTTTGCAGAGTAGCTTTATCCACCTCTTCTCAACATAAGGCCCAGGCCTATATTTCTGATGTAGAAAGAGAGACCTCAGATATGAAAACATCCGATTTGTCATTAAAAAAAACCCCTCAGTATAGGTCACATAGGGGCAAAAAAATAAACATTTTTGGGTTAGATTTACCTGCAGTGTTAACTAGGGTTGGGCAATATTGGCAAAAAAATTAATCGCAATTAATTGTGGTATTTAGCCGATGACAATTAATATGACTATTAATCCCTTGGAGTCCCTGGATGTCTGCATGCCCTAGTCACATGACCAATTTAAATCACTCTATGTGCTCTCTGTAAAAATCTGTTCCAAATTGTGTCAAAAGTACAGGCTTCAGGCTACACATCAACTTTTAAATTGTGTTCATAGACCAAGTAAAACAGAGTTGTGATAAATAAAGTACAGAACTTTTTAAAAAAAAATGTTTGGCATATTTGAAGCGGAGAGGAGCTTTGAGCGACGGACCTGGGAAATCTCCAGTCATTCTGCCTGGAAGCAGTAATCGTATTAATCGTCAAGTGCCAAAAAAATAATTGATTAAAAWTTTTTGACGATTAATTGCACACGATACGATTTTGCCGATCACTAGTGTGAACATAGCCTATAGTGAGTCAGGCAAACAAATATTTTAATGAATGAAGGCAAGTAGTTTAATCTGCACATGTATTTAGGTTGAGTTTCACACACAACCTTCTACTCTCCAGTTTTGAATTGAGAAAACTCTCCTGTTGTGGATGACTGATAATCTACATCAGCGTGAAGACAGATCCTCAAAATGTCTTAGAAATTGTGTGAGAAATATGATGTCACAAAAGGTGAAAAAACACAACTAGTTTTTTTTTTAAGCAAAAACTCGTTTAAGAACTGAGCAATGAACTCATATCAAGAGATGCCAGTAGCTGGTTGTGGGCAGTCCAAAGGTAAATAAATAACTTTGAAGTATTGCAGCAGCAATCGCTTGTTGCATTTTAACAAACTAAAAGATCGAGTGAGATTGTTGATGCTGGTAAATATTCAAACCAGAAAAGAGTTTTGTTTTCCATTTGAACTGAAGGTTTATTTGTATTCTGCTTTCTGTTTACATTAGTACTTAGTTTGAAGTTAATTTCATTAGCTGTGATATTGAGTAGGCTTGCAACATGTTTCAAGTTTAAACAGCTTGATTAATAATTAATGTGCTTTGCAGTTATCAGATATTTTCAGATACTTTTGCCAAGGATTCAGAGTGTAAACACAAACTGTGCTTTAGTGGTTGCATTGGATTTAAGAGAATTTCTATTTATTTGTTTGTACAGTTGATTATATTTGTATACACACATTATTGCAAATTTCTATAGGATATTGTGATGTATTTTTATGCCATGCTTTTCCATTATTAATACTATTAACAATAAAAGCTATCAAAGTGTACAGCTGCTGGTTGTGAAATGTTGTACTTCTCTTTAGTAAAGATCTTTTTAATGTCTCAGACTCTCAGGTAGCCTTGATAGACAAGCATGCCTTCAACCATTTAATTTAATTCTTAATATTAAATCTTTGCCTCTCTGTGAATCCATCTATTATCTCTTTACTTTTTAAAATGTTTTTTTTCCTTTAAGCCATGTTTTCAATTAGCTTTCTGTTCCAGTCTAAAGCCTCCTCTTCCAATTCCCTTCAGCTGTAGGGCTGTCATTTTTTCCTTTAGCTGCCTGCACTTTATTGCTAGATAATGTTTTCTCCTCTTTTTGCTTTGACACCAGTCAGACATTTGCAGGTTTCTCCTGCTCCCGTGGAATATTCAACATTTTGTTGGATGGTTAGAAAGTAATAACAGGTGTGAGGACTAATGGCCTTCAGGAGTGTGTCAGTCTGTCTGTAGTGTGTGTGTGCATGTGTGTGTGTGTCGTCCTACTGCTTTTTTTTTTACCATTTATTTGTAATGAATGTGAATACTGAAAATCTGGGCCACAGTGATGGATCAGTCCGATGAAAGGAGAAACTAATGTCTTTTTGCTCCCATTTTCTTGCCAGCTGCTTTCACCTCCTTTCCTCTGCTGTTACAATATTTTACACCTTTTCCCTAAATTACCCCCTTTCCTTTCCCCTAAGACCCCCTTTATCTGTCTTCGCTCTCTCTTCATTTTGCGTCAGCTGCAGCCGAGCAGACAGCCATTACAGACCGAATGAGAAAAATATTAATTTCTTCTGTCGTGTAGAATCTTGTTTCATAACTTTGCTCTTTTTTGTTATGTTTGTTTTCATTCACAGAGGTAGTTCACAAGAGAAAAGCTCTGGGGTGAAAAAAGGCCACTGTCACTTTGTGCAGTTCAAACAGCATCCTTCCTTTCCCTTCTTCTTTGCCACAATTAGGTTTTGTGTGCAGTGCATGAGTGTACAGTAGTTTGTAGCAGATGGATTGGTGTGTGTGTGTGTAAACACATGAATCCGAATGTGTGTCTGACTGCCTTTCTGTGTCAAACAGTTAATCTCTCGTGTGACACTATCGTAATCTGGTTAAAGCAGACGGCTACATTTGGCCCCAAGGCTGTTTGGTCTCAGCATGTTTGGAAGCTGGCTGCATGATGAACCACAGTGTTTGGTTTGGGTCATTCAGTTTGTAGTTGTGGTCATCTGAGACTTCTTAATTTCCCTTTTTGTTTTGAAGCAAGTAAGGCTGCACAATTTGTTGCAAATTTATTGTTATCACGATAACGGCCTGTGCTAGGCATATCGCAAACTAAAGACAAAGTACAATAAATGGATGGCACAAATGTTTGCATTTTGTTAGCATCAGCCTGTTAAACAAAATGGACCTGAAATGCAACATCAAATCAAAACCATTTGGTCAGTCGAGACAATGTTTGACAACTGCAATGAAAATATTTGCAGTTAGATGCAGGGTTGTTCAAATTTAATTTAAAATTCTTTAACTTATTTTCAGATGTTTTTATTATTTATTAAAAAAATTGTAAGGTACGTTTTTCAGTATTTAGAGGATCAGAAAATGTTTTTGGGGTGATGTTTTAAAGTCATTAAGAAACTGTATTGCATGCAGTTTGTTACTTCAATGCTAATACGGCAACTGTGTCTAGTTGCACATTTTTATAATAGAGATGTCGTGTTGTAATGGATATGATGTATTAGTTGTTWTTTTGCTCTGAACTCAGAGCAGAAAGACATAAGAATCTTGTGTGAAACAGCAAAAGCCCAGGCTGTGGTTTATCTCGTCTTTGGAAAGCTGAATTTAATTTCCTTAGCCACACCCAGGCCTGAGAACTGCCACGCCTGTTCTCAATCAAGAAACCATTTAAAGAAGACCTGCTTGATAAAGTAAAGTAGACCAAATTATCCTGAAAAACTAGGCATCATGCTGAAATTCAAAGAAGCTTAGGAACAAATACAAAAACAAGGTAACTGAGATCTATCAGTCAGGAAAAGGTTATAAACAGAGGTGCACATAAGCAGTGCACAGGTGCGCTTGCGCAATCAAAAAAGGAAAAAGCGCACCAGATGGGACGTCATAAAGCTCCCTTGTGTACCTAAGATTGTACCTGATTGTCTGTCAAAACAACAGTTAGCAGGGCTCTAGAAGTGCGACCAGTTTGGGTGCAAAGGCGACCTGATTTCTTTAAAAAAATTAATAAATAAAAAAATTTAAAGAATCCAGCTATACTGGTATGAGTGGATCGTTCAGTGCACCACAGTGGGACCCTGATATAAGGATTAAATGGACACTGCCTTCAACAAATCAGACGAAGTCCAGAGCCGTTTTGTCCAATCAGAGCAGAGCAGGGCGGGACTGTCAGTGAGAGCGCTTTGGTTGAAGCAGCAGACTGGCTGGACTGGAGCTGCTGCACCGATCAGTCACATCTCCTCCTCCGCTCCTCCTGCACTTTGCTCCTGAACTACCAGAGACTTTGGTCTGTAAAACCTAACTTAATATTAAATATATGTTCTGAATGTTGTTATTGAACAGATCTGTCCATCTCTGTGTGAGTGACTAAACTCTCCTCCTGAGAGACTGCTGCGACAGGAGCGCATCGCTGCTCACGCAGGCTGAGTTTTTCTGTGAGATTCACTTAGTTCTTCTAATTAAACCACATTAACTAACAGAACATTTGTTTGCCCCATATTAAAACAAAGATGGTTCTCTGTTTAACACCCATTCAAAAAATTATATATATTAAAAAAATTAAAACAACTTGCCATGTTCTCTAGGTGAAAGAGTTTTAAATCTTATTTTAATTTATCATAAAGATCCATAAATTTCATTCACAATTTTATATATATAAAAAAAGGTTCTCTATGTGCTAAACTTGTTTATATTTAGGACCATACT
>NW_013952634.1:128426-145494 GCF_001266775.1 Austrofundulus limnaeus
ACCATAGACTTTGCATGTAAACCTGCTGCTCCTGACGCTGAAATCGCGTTTGGTGTGAACGCACCATAAGAACTGCAGGCCTAACTCACCTCAGTTCAGGTCAATGTTCATATACCTCCACCATAAGAAAGATTCTGGGCTAAAATGGGTTGCATGGCAGGGCTCCAAGACGAAAACCACAACTGAGCAAAAATAATAGAAAGATTCGTCTCACTTTTACCAGAAAATATCTTGATAATCCAAAAGACTTTTGGGAGAATACTCTGTGGACTGACGAGACAAAAGTTGAACTTTTTGGAAGGTGTAGGTACATCTGGCGTAGAAGTAATACAGCATTTCAGAAACAAAACATCCAGGGGTCAACAAAAGTATTATTTAAGTTGTCCGAGACAACTCATTTTTATTTCAGACAACCAGATCCCGGCTGGGTGCTGGTGGAGGGTGATGCTTGACTAACCTCTAGGTGTAGAAAAATTTTCACATTATTTTTTTGCTTCTTTAATCCCTGAGCTTTAATACTCTGTGTGTGCCTCTCTTTGTGAAATCTGATGACAAAGAAGAGGATTAGGAGGAGAATAAGGATGTTCTATTCAAGCAGCTCCTGAAACTGTCAACCTGGCTGACTGAGAACATCTGTATACAGCAGGGCTATTCAATGGCGGCCCGCGGGCCTCATCCGGCCTGCGACTGACCAAAGTTCGGCCCGCCAATTGGTTCACTCATCTCTTAAGCCCAAAACCCCGGTTTTCTACTTTAATTACTCTGTTATTTTAGTTAAACCTAGACATGTTTGGTGTCTACAGAAACGTCAGAATCTTGGCTACAAGCTGGTAAAAATCATTTATATGAACATCCAAGACAGTTAAAACTACAAGCAGTTGAAGATAAAACTATGAAAGTGAAAATAAAATTGGTTTAAAAAATTGGCAAGTCAGAGATGTCGATATTTTGTGGTAAATAAGAGGCATAAAATGTTTCTTTTTTTGTTTGTTTTATCATCACTACATTTATTAAATAGGGTTCTGTATGTTTTCATGATTTAAATACAGCAAAATAAACTATTTCAAAGGTAACAGATCTTTGTAATACTTAGTTTATTTACATAACAACTTTAATTGCTGGTTGTTCGGCCCCTGAGCTGTTGGTCTGCATTAATTGTGGCCCCCGGAGCAATTTAGTTGAATAGCACTGGTATACAGTAAACTTTGTCTACAGAACAATACACTTATTAAATTACACTCTTGAGAATTTTGCTGTTTTTCAAAAAGACATCCAAAAATTTTGGCGTACAACCATATTTTGTCAATAGGTTGTCTGCTGGTCAACCTGAAGAAAATAAGGTGGTGGTAGTAGTGTGATGGTCTGGGGCTGTTTTGCAGCTTCAGGACCTGGAACACTTGCTGTGGTAAATGGAACCATGATGTCTGCAGTCTACCAAAAAAATCCTTTTAGGAGAATGTTTCGGCCATCTGTAGCTGAAGCGCACTTCTGCAGCAGGACAATGATCCAAAACACACTAGCAAGTCCACCTCTGAATGGATTAAGAAAAAACTCATTTAAGACTTTTGAGTGACCCAATCAAAGTCCTGACCTAAATCTGATTGAGATGCTGTGGCGTTTCATGCTTGGAAATCCTTGAATGTGGCTGATTTACAACAGTTCTGTAAAGATGAGTGGGCCAAGACTCCTCCGCTGTGGTGGAAAAGACTTATTGCCAGTTGTCCTAAACACTTGATTGCAGTTGCTGCTGCTAAGAGTGGCCTATCCAGTTATTAGGTTTAGGGGACATTCACTCATTCACACAGGGCCCTGTAGGTTTGTATTTCGTTTTCTCTTAACAATAAACATCTTAATTTATGAACTGAATTTTTTGTTTACTTGTGTTATCTTTGATACTTAGATTGGTTTGTTGATCTGAAACATTAAACTGTGACAAACGTAAAAGAATAAATAAAAAAATCAGGAAGGGGCAAACAGTTTTTTGCACAACTGCACTGTAGTTTTGTAGTTGATTTAGAGTAATATAATTTTATTAACAGAATGTTTACTCAGCTGCTTCAAAATAACACATTCCTGTATTTGTCCTTCAGCTCATTTTAAAATAATTTTGAATTTTCATGTACAGTGCCCTGAGAAAACATATGTTGTGACTTGGCGTTAGGGTTGGGCATAATCGTATCGAGTGCAATTAATCGTCAGAAAAACATTAATCGATTATTTTTTGGCACTTGACGATTAATACGATTAATGCCACCAGGCAGAGTCCGCTCGGTGCTCCTTTCCGCTTCAAATATGACAAACATTTAAAAAAAACGTTTTGTAATTTATTTATCTATCGACACAATTTAAAATTTGATGTATAGACTGAAGTCTGTAATTTTGACACAATTTGGAACAGATTTTTATGAAGAGCAAATCCTTCCCACTAAATGGGTCATGTGACCAGGACATAAGGTTGTCCAGGGGATTAATTGTGAAATTAATCATTATCAGCTAAATACCACAATTAATCGCGATTAATTTTTTTGCCAATATTGCCCAACCCTACTTGATGCTATATGAATAAACTGAATTGAACTGAAATGAATTGACTCGGTAGGTTTTAGTTGTAGTKTATCGTTTGAGATAACAAGACATAACTTTTTTCTTTAAAAAAAGTATGAAAAAAAATCTAAAAATGTAGGCAAATTAAATACCTTGTTTAGAGAGTATTTGTATTTTTTGTGATGTTTCAACATATGGTTATTGCTTGTTGATTGTTTGATATTATGGTATAGTTTTTGTACAGTGTGTACTGTTTACATAGTTCACTGCCTGCTTTTTGAAACTTTATTTTTTTGTTTAGAATAAAAATATTACATCTTGAAATTGCATTTTGTACACCTGGAAAGATGTGCTCAACTCATTGCATTTCATGTTAGGGCTGCAAATTTATCAGAAAATGTTTTATGGGTGCAGCGTTTAAAAGTAATTAAACAGTATTGCATACAGTTTGTTGTTTCACTGCTGATACAGCACCCGTGTTTAGTTGCACTTTTTTTTTAAATAAATCTGTCATGTTGGAATATAAATTCTGTATTTTTTTTGTTTGTTTTTTGCTCTAAACCCAGAACAGAAAGGCAACAACACTGTATACTTTAGTATTTGTTAATTTATCGCAAGCCATATTGTCATCATCGTCACTTCTTGCAGGCTATTACACATTTCAGATTGTGAGCTGACACTTGTGTTTTCCAGTTTAACCCACTCCAACCTTAATGTATTTTACAGATTTGAACTATGATACATCCAGTCTGTTGTGGTCAAATATCAGCACAGAAGAACTCCTCTCTGATCAAAGCTGAAGCTTTTTTAGTGGATAACGTGACTGCTGTGGATCATAGAACTGCTCTGGGATGATTTAAAATACTCATAATGTTTTTAATTTTAACATGGCTTTGAACTTAAATGTTCAAACTGAAGTTATTTAATGAAAAACAGTAGTTGGTTGAATTTCATCTTTCCACTAGTGGTTTTTTTTTTTTGGACAGGAAAGTTGTTTTTTCACCCAAATGATTTGTAATGATTATAGAAGTCCATCATTTCCAATGAAACTGCTGATTTACAATCAGAATGGTCTAAATTATGCCTTGGACTGTTTTTCTTACATTTTACTGTAGCTCACAGATCCTCAGTTCTACAGGCAGAATGTGACATTGGTTGGTTTTAGACTCAGTTTGAAAACAGTAATTAGGAGCAAAGCCGAAAAAACTATTTGTAAGCATAGTTTATTCTTCTTCATGCAATGTTAACTGAGTCATGCATGATAATGCTACCCCTGCTTTGAATTGAAACCATTTTAAAGTGCATAGATTTGTCAGAATAGAGACGGGCGACATGACATTATGGAGCAATTAACCAGGTGGCAAATGGTTGTAAAATTCAGCAGGACGTTATGTGCCATTCAGTGCAGCATCTGTTTATAGGTATGAAGAAGAAAAAAAAAAAAACTTCGCATGTGCTCTACAAGAAATTTACCCCTAGATGTGAGTGAGAGTGAACAGTTGTATGTCTCATTTGTCTCTGTGATGGACCTGTAACCTGTCCAGGCTATGGATCATAAGAAACAGGGTTGAAGTCCTCTGGATTAGACAAATATGTCAGCCATTTAAATCTGTCAACTGTAGTTTTTATTTTTTTTTTTCAAGGATATTTTCCTTTTTTTTAAACTAGTTTAGCTTTATTTTTTACTTCCCTAAACACACCTCTGAGTTTGTCAGGGGTCAAGAAAATTTGCTACTGGATGGCTGAAGCTGTGGGACGCCACTGTAGTTTTATTGTTTAGCAAAGATCTGCATAATTTATTTGTTTAAATTGACAACAATTTTGGTTAAAAATAATTTGACTGTAATCAAAATGAAAAGATTCAATAAAAGAGTTACAAAAGGTTCTAAATTAAGGTCTAAGTGATTTCCTTAATAAACTCAGAAATTATGTTTATCTTATTGGGAGCTGCACAACTGAAAAACTAAGAGGAACTCAGATACTATTTGAAGGATATATATATATATATACACACATACATAATTGGCTGTGGTTAAAGCTCAGGTCCATCTTTTCTGGCTTTATGTCTTGAGGCATCACAGATGGAGAGGCTTGTGCTGAGACTTAGCTACATCAAATGTTTTTCATTTCATTTGTTTCAATGCATTATGGTTAATGAGGCCACAGTCAGCTCAAATTCCTAACTGAACCAATAATAATTGTCATCACCCGCTCTCTGTGTGCTCTTCTCAGTGTGTTCTACTTGTCCATGGTGCACTGGAAAATACGTGTTCAAAAGGTCCTGATGCATCTCAGTAATCCAGGTAAAAAAATCAAAAAGAAAAAAATTGTATAGGTCTTCTGGACGGGTTCTTCTCTAATGAAACGTTTCGTCTCTCCTCCAAGAGACTTCTTCATTCTGAGAGTTTCAGGCAAAATTCAGGCTTTTAAGCACTGCCTCCATGTGACTGATACTCACATCACATGGCTATCGTTGACACCTAATTAACACCTATTGTTAACAGGGGGTGGAGTGATACTGGCAATAGCAGCACTGTAGGAGGGGGACAACTGAAAACAGAGGCCTCCACCTCTGTTTAATGATGGACGGTCTTTCTTCACAAAAATATTTTCTAAACATGATGTCCCAGTGGCTTTCAAACCCCAAAACACATTACGGCAAAGGCTGGTTCACCCCAAAGATCCGGTGCCCCGGCACAAACAGAGCAATGTTGTATATGCTGTTATGTGCCAGGAGGACTACGACCAGTTATACATCGTGGAAACAAAGCAACCACTGTTCAAAAGAATGTCCCAACACAGACGAGCTACATCTAATGGCCAGAACTCTGCAGTTTTCACTCATTTACAGGCCAGCGGTCACTCTTTCAGAGATGAGGATGTTCTCCTTCTTGATAGAGAGGAACGTTGGTTTGAGAGAGGAGTAAAAGAAGCCATTTTTGTGAAGAAAGACCGTCCATCATTAAACAGAGGTGGGGGCCTCCGTTTTCAGTTGTCCCCCTCCTACAGTGCTGCTATTGCCAGTATCACTCCACCCCCTGTTAACAATAGGTGTTAATTAGGTGTCAACGATAGCCATGTGATGTGAGTATCAGTCACATGGAGGCAGGGCTTAAAAGCCTGAATTTTGCCTGAAACTCTCAGACTGAAGAAGTCTCTTGGAGGAGAGACGAAACGTTTCATTAGAGAAGAACCCGTCCAGAAGACCTATACAATTTTTTTCTTTTTGACGTGTTCAAAATATTTTTCCTGCAGGGTTTAGTTTGCAAAAATAATATGCACTGTGACAATTTGTTTTAGGACTTTATCACACTTAGTTGATGGCAATTAAACTTCCTGAAGTTCCTAATATCAGCTCAGAGCTGGCACATTTAGTGTTGAAATGTAGAAAATGGAATAATTGATTAAATAATTACTTGTTTTAAAAACCAAGTAATCCCAAATCTGCGATTTTGTTTTCTTTTTGGCCACAAAAATCAACTTCTTACTGTTGTTTTGCAAACAAGGTCTTCCTGTTTAGTATGTTTGTAGACATTAATTGTAGGTTGGAATGAGGAAATTCTATTTTATTTTTATCATCCATAACACTTTGTATTGGCTTGTCTCTGTATTATTTCAATTTGAAATTGATTAGAAGATGGTGCAATAGTCACAACATTTGGTTCTTTTGTGTTGCATTCTTTGTGATTTCACACTTTCAAGATGTGCCGTAAAACACTGCGCTGACATCAGGTCCTTGAAGTTGGGAACTCATCTTACAATTTATCAGATGTTGACCAGATATACAAGTTTTTTAATGTCTGTCTTTGTAATGTAAAACAAATGGAAAAATCTGTTGCTGTTTAAAACTGAAGAACCATGTATTTAGTCAGATAATTTGTAGTTTTAAGCATTAAAATGTTTTTCAAGTAGAGGTATATGACATATAGAAGTTGTGTAGTTGGCGTAGGCTGCAGTCAGCTCTGACTCTTGAGATGCAAGTATGATTTCTTAATGCTGAGTCAAACTGCTGCACAGAGCGGGGCCATCATAAAAATAACATTTTCACCATCTTAAACAAACAAATCAATAATTTCAGGGCAGGCAAACTGCACTTAAATTTCCCTCATCAATTTCAAGAGCAATTTGACTGAAGACTTTAAGGTGAGTTTTTACACATTTGTGCATTAGTCAGTAGTATAGACCACATTGCAGTCATTTTTCCTTAAACTAGCTGGACATTAACTTTAAAGTCACTTAGAAAAACCACAAGACCAACAATATTTTTACTTGCCCGTCTCAGATCAAGGTTATTGATAAGTTCAAGTTCAAGTTTATTTATTTACAGTACATAAAAAGAATAATCTAAAGAAGAAACCAGCAGGCTGCGTTGAATCACTTCATCACAGTCTTCCATCCTGAGCAAACAGTGGAGAGGAAAAACTCCCTGCTAATCAGGAAGACACCTCCAGCAGAACCAGGCTCAGGGCAGGCAGCCATCTGCCTCGATAAAGGAAGTAAATCTGGCAAAGATCTGGCAAATCTTTAACTTTAGTTCCAGCGATCGTTCATTAATACCAGCAGTCATTCTAAGCAGTTCATTTGTATCCTTCTAGGCCTCAGAGGTTGAGATTGAATTACTGTATTTGTTAATAAATCAATAGGGCTGGGTGGCCCTGGCAAGAACTTGGTAGGGCTGGGCATTTAGTTGATCGCGATTATTGATCGAGAAAATTCCGGTCGATCACGGTGATCAACTGTGAGCCACTTCCTCAATCAAACATGGTGGAAATGTGCGCAACAACAGCCAATCAGAATCCACTTTCTCCTGCTCCACTTCTGTTTATAAGTTGCTAATGAAACGCAGACGGAATCTCAGAATTAACCAAAGTAATCCAGTATAAAATGCTTAATCTCACCGAGTTCGCTTATTTGGGCGAGTTTCTGAGGTCTTTTGGCTGCTGTTGCTTCCTATACCTGCTGTTAACTGCTAACAGGCACGCAGGGTGAGCTCTGAGCTGCCCTCCCAACACAGAGGGAGAGAGATGGAGGGAGGGGGAAAAAAAAGAAAAGTGAGCCGTGATGCGAGTCTCACTAAAACAAAAGCATCCTCTAAAAATATGAAGCGGTCTTAGGGTAACATTTAGGACAGAACACTGTCCCAGTGGTTCATCGTTTATCTGGAGAAGAACTTTTCTGTAAGTTTTATCGGCACACGATGGGCTGGACGTGACGTGAAGACCACTTCCTGTCTGAGTCACATCACAAACAGCAGCTGAGAGACCCTGCAAACTCCTGAACACTCAGAAGCTGGGAGTTTATCCAACATGTTGTCGTCTGCAGAATCAGATATTCTTTCAGAAAAAAAATGAAACAGCGTTGTTAGTTGTTTGGTAAAGCTCTGTAAACAGGAGGGGTGGGGGTCCTTCCATAACAAAAGTAATGAGCTTAGATCCTATTCAACTGGCAAATGTGCTCTAATTGCTGCTGTTTGTAGGTTTGTGTTTCTTTATGGCAGGGTTCGACAAGATTTTATTTTTTACCTGCCCGACAACAAATTTTACCTGGCCTAAACAAAAATGTTCAAATTTTGATAAAATAAGAAAAACATGTACTGTATTTTGTACTACAAAAATAACATGGTTATACAGAGGTATATAATACAGTATATGACATCTGATTAAACAGATGCAAACATTTTAGACTGAGTTACTAACAGTCAATTTTATTATCAAGAACATCTTCAAAAAAGTGTTTCCCTAGAGTAYTGGCCTTGGGGGTGGGGTTTATGAAAACAGAATGATCAACAGCAGCAGCTTTSTTTTAAATACAATTTACAGAACATGAAAAAGTCTGAAATTTGCATTAATTAAATCTTATATAGTGAATCTCATATCCAAAGATACATTTAAGATATCTTGAACTGGACTCTCCATACAACATGATGATAAATCTAATGTTATTTATACTAGTCAGAATATAATTAGAGATATCTTAAATAGGCATTTTGCCTTGTCAAAATATATTAAGAGATGTCTATTTGTTTATTTCTTTCATTCATAAAAACAAAACCATCTATGAACAGCATTAAAAAAAACTAAAGTAGATCATACCCTGAAGTAAAAGGGTGCAGAGTGAAGTAAAAAAAAAAAACTCTTATCATATTTGCTCCTTATTTTCAAAAATCAACTTCAAACAAACAATCTCAATTCTCCTAATTAAAAAATAAGTAAATAAAAGAAAACATTTTATTTTTTATCCTAAATAACTAATATGTCTAATTTAATCATCCATGTTTTCAATGGTTAGGACAAATGTGAAATTAAAAAGTTTGATAGTATAGTTGTGGCACCTTTTAGATTTATAATAGTAGTCTATTGTAAAAATAATGTCACCAACCACACTAACAATATCTTGAGCTAAAGCTCAGTAATGGTTCTAATGAAGCTGTTGCAGTCTGTATTTCTGTCACTGGGCACCTTTGGGGGTTAGCGTAAGTATGCCAGTCATTTCAATGCCCCCGGTGTTTCATTTGGTCATTGCATTTGGCCACTTCAGTACCGTCCCTCAGGGACCCTCTTCAGCTTGGGGAAATAGACAAATGCCTACCTGCCTGCTGTAACGTGACTGCTGACTGCAGTCAGGAGAAAGGGCATCCCAAACAGGACACATCAATTTGGCTTAAAATAGGGAATTTTTGGCTAATACAGGGCAGTTGGCAACCCCACCTCAGCTCCAGTCATTAGTATTTAATGCCAGTGTTTACTCACAATGCTAATGTTTGAAGTAGCGTCATACTCTCTGGCTCTACAGCTGCCTGAATACTACCAGCTAGTGGCCGGAGGCTAAACTACAACACAAAAATGAACCGTTGGCATAAAAGTTTACATATTAAAACTTTATTAAAAATTGATACAGTTCTTTAGAGAATTGATACAGTATCAGGAAATGAATTACCACGATATTTCAGTGTCGGTATTTTCTTACCCCACTATAAATCAGTACTGTTTTGTTGAATTCTGTATCATGCATGTGATTGCTCTAACATCTGTGGCCTCCATGTAGAATGATTGGTTCTGACCAGGCAGTCTATCTGTGAAACTTTTGTGACTTCCACACTACAGCATTCACTTGAGCTGCCAAAAATGTTTGAATTTTGTCTTGATTTACACTGCAAAATTTGTACTCTTCTCATGGCCCCATTCTTAGCATCAGTTAATGTGTCTCAGCTGTCATAAATCCTCCTGCCTCTCCAAACTGATTGGCAGTGACTGCTGTCGACTGAAGGTAAGATTGATAAGTACTTCACAAAACACCGCAACAAGTCATGAGGATATAAAACAAAATTCTTACAGTAAGAAACATCAAAGCCATAAAAGGTTGATTGCCTTTGTTTATCCTTAATATAACCATTTCAGCTCTGTGATTAAACTTATTTGTTGTGCAAGTATGAAATAATACTACAGGCTTTGCAAAAACAACAGAGATAATCCAGGGAAGGCTGTAAGCAAACTGGCTCATCCTGCTTAGAAATTCACATGAAGCTATTAGACTTGATTTCAGTTTTTGTCTCGCTCTTAGCTAATTCATTTTACTTAACATATGTCTTCATTGCTTACAGGGATATAATGACATCTACCCTAATGGTCTTTAGATAATTCTTTGTATATTTCAATTTGGTACCTACAAGGAACAGTTTTTATTAAGTATTAGGATATAAACCGTTTATTTTTATTGTATGCACACTTTGCTACTTCAAAGAAAATTCAAGCACACAACCAACAAAGAAACAACAAATATTTTGTGTTAGATAGGTACTTTAAGGCACATTGCATTACTGTGTCCTCCCTGAAGGATTGGCACTTTCACTTTCCTTTAATGGGATGATCCCTCAGGCCATTTGGTCCACAAAGACTCAAGTTAATTGAATCCGTTTAAATCCATTCAGGCTAAAAGTATTCCTCCTGTGGCCAAGGTTAATTCTAACGCTGCAGTAGCAGTGCTCTTAGGGAATAAATACAAATGCAGAGGCACCTAATGCTGCCATCAGGTGGGGTGTTAAAGTACAGAGAGCTCAATTTTGTCATGTAGAAGGAGAGACGCATAACAAGGTTCATAATAACAGCTCGGGCTTATTTAGGTCAAATTCCTGCACCGCTCTTTGCCTGTCAAGATGTCATTTTCTTAGGAAAGTGACAAGTAGTAAATGACTGAATCTGAGTAAAGTGTTGCCCTGGGAAGCATTTCTGGTTTACAGATATAAAATTAAATCAGTTTCCAAGAAATAAATATCTAATCAGGGGTAGTAAAGCCAAATGAAAACCAAACTTCATTATGAAGCTGTCAGATCTTTGTTTAATTTATAGATTTAATGTTGTGGGGAGGAAAAAATCAATTTCTTTAAATTTACTCCATTAAGGCTTAAGTGTGAGACTTGGCAGTGTTCCCTGAAATGTTTCTCTTTTTAGACCCTTTGATTTTAATGTCAAATGTTTATTTTCAAACATGCCTAAATCACCTATTCTTTTATTTTTTGTCTTTATCACCTGCTGCTACCGAAAGGTGAAGGCAGCTGAATGACATCAGCACAAGTTAGCTAGATGGAAATGAAATGGATGGATGTATACTCTTGTTTTTTTGTAACTTGTGTTGTAATGCATCTTTACTGAAATCAGTGTGTCCAGTTCTAATTTTGCCTCTAATTTCATTTTTTAGCATCTATCTTTGTTTACACTATCTTGATCTGCTGTATGTATTGCCATACCTCTGTTTTACTTTGCCTTTCCCGTCTCATTTCCTGTAAGGTTGACTTTTCTTAGTCATCTTGTCATGTAGTCATTCTTCAGGCTGAATCATTGAGGCAAGGGTCTGCCTGCTGAAGGACAGCATCCGGCTGAGTTTTGTCTCCATTAGTCTGACTGTCGACACAAAAATAGTTTGTGTTTCTACTTAGCTTTTATTAATAGTAACACATAAGGCTTGTACACTCACTGAAAAAACAATCCTTGCTTATCCCTCCCTGCTGCTATTACTGCAGAATTCCTTCCTGTGTTGTTTTTCATGGTATATTTCAAACACTATGACTGTAGTCCTTGATGTTGGGAACAGGGGCACCTTGGACTGCATCTCAGGAGACAACAGGTCATTATAGCTGATGGATTTCAGGTTGTATTTGTAAGAGGAATCAGCCAGTGGGGATCACAACAGAAGAAAGTTCAATGGATCTATTTGTGTGTTAATGGTGGAAAATTCCATCACCAGGTTTTCTATGAAAGCAATAGTTCAGATGTTTAGGCCCTGTCACACTATGACGTTTTAGACAACTTATGCAGTTTTTGTCCTACACACTACTAAAGTTGCACAAGTTAGGTGTAAGTTGTAAATATATTGCCAGCACGATGGACACAATAATTTTGGACATGCTCAAAATTTTCAGCTCATACCAACGTGCTGCTGATAAGTGAGGCATAAGTTACAGGTATGCTATGGATAATGTATGCATCAGTTTACATGTTACAGGTAAGTTATTAATTTGTTACTCATAAAGTGGATGTAAGTCCAACACCAGCGGGACAAATCTGAAGCAGCATGTAACTTTTTTCAAACCCCTAAGGACTGAATTATTAAAGGCTCATGTGTAAAGTCAGTTTAACTTAATAATGATTAATAATACAGGTAAAAGATGCAAACAGAATCTATGTAAAAAAAAAAAACAATACATTGATCAAATAATGTCACAGTCTGGTTCAAAATGAGTTTAGCTCATTTAGTTCACCAGAACATTGTTTGGAATCTTGTAATCTTTTTATCAGATTTATATTTGCGGATATTTACAAACTTCAAATGTGACAGTTTGACAGAGGGAACAGATGTTGGGTTGTGGTGCAAAAAATACAAACCAAAACCACTTCTTTAATTCTAGTCATAACCTACAAAGGTACTGTTGTTGAATTCCCTTAAGTAAAGCAACATCCATAGGCTGCGAATGGCAGTAAAATGCGTCCTCCTAAATCCTAAAATTATGCCTAACTTCAATCAACATATTGCATTTTTTTAATCATAAGTTGATGCTGTGCATCATCACTGTGTGACTGCAGCCACCGTTGCAATTTCCTCCAACAAACTGCACAGAATTTCTGCAGAAGTTCCACTAATGTTGCACATACGTGCTGCAGAAGTCCAAATATGTTATAATAAGCTTGTATACGTTATGATTAAGGTAGGGATCATTTACTCATAGGTTTTATATCTGTTCAAATCGTTAGCAACACAGTATGATCACGTCCAAAGGAAGGTGCTAATTGATGCTTTTTTCTCTTCCTTCTCTCTCTCTTTACCAGTGTGTTGGACAAAATTTGCAGATGTAGGCATTAGTTTTTTAAAACGTCATAGCATGACCGGGACCTTAAGAGAAGGATTTAGTGAACCATTATAGAAAGAGTCTGTTTATTTTTGAAGTGGTGTTTATCAAATAGTTATCAGTAGTTGGTACATTATCAGCCATGACATCAGTCAGAAAGGACAGCGTACAAAGAAAAGGGCCAAAAACAGCCTGTTTTGGATCATGTTCAGGAGCCTAAAACTAATCTTAAACATAAATGATGTATTGGTGTGAAAGAATGCTGCCGTAAATAATTTTAAAACTTAGGATGCACCAAGACCATATTTTTTCAAACCGAGTACAAGCACTTAGATTGAAGTACCAAGTAGGGCTGTAAGAACCGATAAATGTCTACATTTTTTACAATGACTTCAAAAATTTGTTTGAAAATCAGAGGAGCTTACATTTAATGGTAACATAAAATGGAACCAGGACAGCAATAGTCTTCCAGAAGCTCCCATTTGTGTACGGTGAGATTATTGAGAAGAATATGCTCAGATATGTAAATCAATGGATAATCCCAGGTAGTGCTGTACCAAACGATTATTTTCTAATCGATTATTCTAACAACAAATCTATAAGTTATTCTGATGTGAGTGCACTGGATATTTAAAATGTTTTCATCAAATTAACAAGAACAGTTCTTTAATATTGTAATATTTTTAGTAATAGTTTTTTCATAGACACAAAATATGCACTCTAGAGTCAATTCTTTAACAAAAAAAGCTTAAAAGATTTAACATCAACATAAAATCTCAACCAAAGCATATAAAATTCAAGTAAAACAAATATACTACAAGATGTTAACAATCTAACAAATGAACTAAATCATGCAAAATTCAAGTCACTCTGGAAAAACTATAATAAACATTTATTTATTATTTTTTATTTAACATATTTCTCAATAAATAAAAATTTACAAATATCAAGACAACATCCAACTCTTTGTATTGTAACATCAGTTGTGTAASTTATTTCTTTAAGGTGAAAACTGTTGAAAACAACAAGACTGTTTTGTCTTATTACACAAATTAAAATCCAGCTCCACGTGTTTCTATTGATGTCATTTCCCCACTAGACAAATGTGTGATGGAGGTCCATGGAAGGCAAATAAGTTTAAATCAAATAAGCAAAAGAGGATGCAGTTAAAATAAATAAAAGGTATTTAAGCTAAGTTTTGAACATTAAAACACGTCCAACACTTGTTGGCTGCTTGTGCTCTTTAGGTCAGACGTGTGTCGGGAAGCTCCTCTGTTGTTTGAGACGCTGGGGGAACCGTCTGATGGGGGAACCGTCTGATGGGGGAACGCGGCTCGACCTAACACTGCTCTCTGTTTAATGGTGGATGAAATAAAGAAAGTGGCGGTACTTTATTTACTTTGAGCAAGCGAACGTCATGTTCACAAGATAATTAATCCACCAGATAATTCAGAGACGGTCTGTTCAGTAAATTTTACTCCAGGAGCTGCGAGGCTTGTTTTCAAGCTTCAGACTGAACTGAAGCAGCAGCTGCTGACGTCATTACGATCTTGTGATGCTGCGTTCAGGACAAGCATGGAAAACTCACCACTCTTATGCCAATACGGTCGCAATGATGCATTTAGGTACTGAAATGGAATTGCATGAACATTCACATGGTGGTTATGTAATACAGCGAATCAATAATAAAAAATCTGCGTCGACAAATTTACATAATCGACATCATCGATTATTTCAACTAATTGGTGCAGCCCTAATCCCAGGTCCTCTTCTGCTCAAAAAGAGGTTGAAGCCATTTGTTATTGTAATGTAAAACCAAAGTCTTCGAACACGACACGTGTTTGATTTTTAAATTGCTAGAATCAACCAGATCAAATTTATCTATCAATACCAAATTGAACTGTATCTTATAAAAACTTCACAATATTTAGATTATTTGAATTGTTCATCATTAATATTTATTTGGTCTGAGGGCTGAATGTATTCATTACATGTAACTTTCATCATACATGTTACCAGTAAAGGAGACTGAATAGGGCTTCTTAAGATTTTATTCCATCCATCCATCCATCCATCCATCCATCCATCCATCCATCCATCCATCCATCCATCCATCCATCCATCCATCCGTCCATCCATCCATCCATCCATCCATCCATCCATCCATCCATCCATCCATCCATCCATCCGTCTGGGGTCAGGTCGCTGGGGGCAACAGCCCCCAGCAGAGAGCAGAGAAACTCAGACTTCCCTCCCCCCAACCACTTGGGCCAGCACCTCTGGGGGAATCCCAGGGGAGGGGGATTTTATTCTAGTGAATCAAAACAAAATCAAACAAACAAACCAGCTAAAACAACTTAAAACAACACAGAATTTTGGAATAATATACTACAATTTCATAATAATAATTACTCTGATTCTATCTGCACTTAATTATTTACTTCACAATGTTTTAACAAGAAAAACACTCTGGAGCAACAATTAACCTCTAGAATCTGACAGGAAAACTTTTATTGAATTGATCTAAATTTAAAGAATCTTTTTAACGTGATGTTTTGAGATTAGGACTAAGTTTCAGGTTTTACTTGCACAAAATTTGGACAATTTAGACTATTTTTGATTAGTATTTCACTTTGGAATTTGGGTAAGAAGAATGTTATTAATTCTGCCAGATTATTTTGAGGAAGGACCAGGATAGTCTGAAGCACTGATGGGGTCAGGAGTTGGAGGGTGACACTGGTGATTAGTTATTGGACCCATCCCTTTAAGTTTCAAATGGTTCATGTTAACTTGAGCTTATTTTAATTATTCAATTATCTTTTCAATTAATCAATTAGTCACTGTTATTTCTGTCACAAAGTCCATCTGTGCGTCCTGTGGGCGCACCTCCTGTTCCAGCTCCAGTACACGTCTCAACTTACCTGCTCACACCTGAGAATGTCACCCTGGTATCCAATCTCTCTACCGTAACATAACAAGTTCCCAT
Source organism: Austrofundulus limnaeus (assembly GCF_001266775.1). NCBI lineage: Eukaryota > Metazoa > Chordata > Actinopteri > Cyprinodontiformes > Rivulidae > Austrofundulus > Austrofundulus limnaeus. The sequence continues at coordinate 144,296 of NW_013952634.1, forward strand.
AGCAAATTAAAAAATTAACCCATAAAACCTGAGAGTAATAGCTTAAACACTTATGTTTTTAAGATTAATACATGTAATCATAAGAAAAAGTACATTAAATACAAAGTAAACTGCAGGTAGTCATTTAAACATACAGCAAATGTACAAATGGCTCAAAATGGCAGCCTCTCCCTCAGGTTGAGTGGCTGTTAACCTGCCCTGCAGGGTGTAAACGTAGCTTTAATTGCAAGTTTTAAAAAAATAAATAACTTTGGGTAAAATGACATTCAAGTTCATAAAATAAAAGTAATAAAAATCCCTCCTGTATGAAATCTTGTTGGATCAGGCAGTCCAAAAGTTTGACATGAATCTGTTGAAACTGATGTCACCTTTGGCCCAAACTCTGTTTTCATCTTAGTGTGACACTGTCTCCTGTAGTTTTAAATCTGGTTATTCTTCTGGTTTTATACTTTTTAGATGAAAGACTATTTAAAAATGTAAATCCCTAAACATCTGGTAATTTTCAAAGTTTAATGTCTTATACTTAATGATCATATTACAGTAGTAAACATCAAAAGATTGTTCCAAAACTTTTTCTTTTTAAAAGAGACTTGAGGTTTTAGCACATTTGTCACAAGACAGTGTGATAAATGAGAAAAGATTGTATGTTTTAGCTGCTTGTAAAGTGAGAAAAGGTCTAACGTGACAAGAATCTGCCAAGTTGAATTTAATGACATTGTAGTTTTCTTAATATGTTGCCTAAAAGAAAGATTTGAGTCAAAACACCAAGATATTTGATCTGATTCACATCAGCACTTGGCCTTGGGCCCTCTACTGGCTGTTTTGGAAAAAAAAACAAAACGAGACAACAAATGAATGTAAGAATGTAATTATAAATGAGATTTATCCAGCACATCTGAGTCCTGTGAGTCTTTATGAAACACTGAATCTGTAACCTGTCCCGTTCTGTTCTGATCTCCCCACTCGTCTCAGCCAATCAAATGTGCTTTCACTGACTCGCAGTAGTTGCTATAGTAACTCCAGTCTGCCTCCTAGAGAACATGTCATGCATGTTAAGTGACTCCCAGATGCTCACTGGTTGTCTCTGCCTGGTGCTTGCTCCTTCAGCACGCACACACACACACACACACGCGCGCAAACACACACACACACACACACACACACACACACACACACACACACACACACACACACACACA
>NW_013952634.1:145504-148870 GCF_001266775.1 Austrofundulus limnaeus
ACACACACACACACACACACACACACACACAATAAAGTAGCTACTAATTAATTGTAAGTCAGCAAGGATTGTTTAAGTGTTTTTAAAGTAGCAATCATAATTCACAGCCAAGCCTTTGTCCTTTTCAGGTCATGTAAAAACAGGATGTGTCTATTTAAAATATCTCATGAATCTTACAATAAATTTTAATGCAACTTTCTGGAAATAATAGACGTAAAGATTAACTTTCTTTATTCTTTAATTCCTTCCTTTGAGCTGCAACCCAATTCAAAATGTCTGCCACAGCTGACCTACAAAACACAAATGGCTCTAATTCAGCCAATTTCAAGATATTGTTCTAAAATTAAGCGTGGTATTTGCTCAGTCATTTCCTACTTTTAATCTGATGCATATTGGATCAGCGCACATATCACACTATTTTCAGGAATTGACCAAAACTGTCATTTTTTTAGATGATCTCAGTTTAAAACTCTAAAATGAAATACAGCAGGTGAAATGTATTAATTTAAGCGATGTTGGGCCTTTAATATTACATGTGTTCGTAGCGTTTCAGTTTTCACAATTTGATTCGCATTAAATTTAGAAGTCTGTAATAATTTTTGTATTGCGTAGTGTTCAGAATGGTTTAGAATGTGTTGAACAAAACACTTATATAAAAACACAAACATCATTTAAACAAATCATAATGTATTACAGGCAGATACAACCCCTTTAAATGTCAAGTGGCCTTTAAGCTTTCAATGTTTTTCGAAAACCAAAGTGTCTGCCTTCCATTTACATTCAAAATAACTGCTCCAGGTTACAAGATTTCAGTCTCTGTTTTATATATATATATATATAAAWATATATATAACTACATTTTATGATGGGTGAAAGTTTTGTCATGAGTTCCACCTCCTGAAATATCACAGCAGATATTTAGTCTTCCACCAGAAACCTGCTCTTAAACAATCTGTATGTAAATTGCTAGAAATAAATTCATTTCAGACCTTTTTTAATGTATTTAATTTTGCACTATATAAAATTTAAAGTTTTTGACAACTTTAGTATGCTAAATATAATTTTAGTAACACAGCTTCTCGTGAGTTTTTCTTTATTTTTATTCCAGAGAAGAACCTCCTCTTCACTACTTTTCAGTCTTTTCCTGGAGGAAAACCCCAAACTCTGATCTTCATGTGTGATGTTGTAACAGTTCAGTTTGTGGTGCTTCCTGTTGAACTTGTTACACTCGTGTGTGTTTTTCAGAACACCAGAGAGGATATTGAGTGTTGTGTAAAACTGTGCATTTAGGGTTATTTAGTTGTTGGCTGATAATGGTCCCATCAGAGCATCATTTTACTGCCGTCTGTTGCTTGTAATAAAAAAAACTGAGATGATTTAAATAGATTTTATTTTTTCCCTTTTTAGAGAGTTTTTATCTGACGATGAGGGAAGTGGAAGCTGTTGGGTATTGTTTTTCTCACGCTGTCCGGTGCAGTCGGTGCAGATGGATTTGTGGATGGTGTGTGTATACAGTGTTGTGGAACTGTGGTGAAATTACACAATAAGTCCTGCTGTCTCTGTTTTCTACAGTCAGTCATATGTTGTTGGATAAATGTGGCTCCAACTCAGTGATTTTAAATCCAAATTCATTTTCTACTCCATCTACTCCTCACTTACAAATTCCAATTCAACAATTGTCTCCCCACAGCCTGATTACTGTTTGTCAGCATTTACATAATAATATTTAACACAAACATTTTCTAGAAAAACAGATTTTTTACTTTTTCATATTCTTGACATGAACATTTGTTCATTGGGGGTAGAGATCTTTAGTCAATTCAGTTTGATTTGACTCAAAGGGCAGCAATGAGATTATAAATTTCTTATCAGTACATCTGGATTATCTGCAATTATCAGGTTTGTGAACAAACACCAGGAATCTGTGCTTGTATTTATCCAAACTGATGTGAAACTGAAATACAAAACTACAAATCAAAGTAACTGGCTAATAAACACTAAACAAATAAACACTGTCAATAAACACTGTTTTAATAATCGATTAATCCATTGATTTTATTTTTTTTGACTGATGAATTGGGGGCGGGGGGATTTTTTTTTCATTTCAATCTCTATTCCAAATAGAACATTTGGACATACATAGTAAATCACACAAAAGACAAAATGCCATTTGAGTATTCTGATACTTTAATATTAAATAATTATACTTAAATAAATACATGAAAAAAACCCACAAAAAATGTATACAAATGTGTGCTATATGTTTGAAAGTCTCTTCATATTATCTATCCATTAGCTTTGTAAAATGTGTTTTTGAGGGAAGAGTTAAACCTGGAATAAAAGTGCAGAATAAAAGTAACTTAACATTTAAAACACCACAGAAAAGTTAACATGATTAACTTTGTGTTTATCATTGAAACATACACAAATGAAATGCTCTGATTCATTAATGAAGACAGTCATGTTGTAACTTCAGCTGTTACAGATGTGTATTCTTTAGGGTTCAGATACAAAGAATGTAAAAAAAAAGGCACAGTTTTACTGGATCACCTAGGTACTTCATAGTACCCATGTATACCATAGTACTAGGACAAACAAGATAAGGGTCAGCACAAATTAACATTAGAAAATTTGAATTTGGACAATTGAAAACTTTAATTCTGAATTGTCTCTGCAATGCAGTTATTCTAAAAATGTATTGTAACCACGTTCCCTGTTACTTGTCCAGGGGTCTGCAACCTGTGGCCCCAGGTCCACATGCAGATCTTGGGTCCCTCTGCATTATCTCTGCAGTTTTATCAAACATCATATAAAAATAAACAATGTTTATATTTATAACCCAAGTTGTTGTTTTTTTTTTTTTGCTAGGGTTATAATTTTTTGTAGATGTATGTATCAAAATTCCTGTATGAAAAAATGAGTAAAATATATTTATCAACTAAAGCAGTTTATTATCCACCTAATTACTTTAACTTCCAAACAAAGCATCATCTTCCTCTTGTATCTACCAGAAAGTTGTGTAAACGTGTCAAGAACAGCAAATGAAAGTGCATGTAAATACATATTAGTATTAGAAGAAATTAGTAAATTATTATAAAAAGCCCCACAAATTGGCTGTTTTTGTTCACATAAATATCTTAGGATGCAAGGTTACTCTTTGTTTCAAAGAGGAATAAATTTTCCACAAATATGCTCACAAAGCCTTGCACACAATCAGTGTTAAAATGTTAACAGTGGAATTACAAACAACTTACATTTACCGGTAGTCTATTACAAAACGTGTTTTTTATTTTTTATTTCTTTAAAGTGTAAAATTGTTAATTTATGTTAAAAAATCTGGTCTAAAACATGCACATTTATGTCCTT
>NW_013952634.1:149489-154862 GCF_001266775.1 Austrofundulus limnaeus
TGTGTGTGTGTGTGTGTGTGTGTGTGTGTGTGTTGAAACACCAGCCTCTGCTGCTCCACACTACAAACACAAGACAGCATTTAAATACACACTCTCTTAGCCTGCCCCCTACTGTTGCCCAGTCCTGCTTTCAAACACACATGCATGCACTTTGACACACTCTGGGGCAAAAAGAGCCCTAAAATCCTCCATGGATGAACAGAATTATTGTGGAACCTAATTGTTGCCTAAATGAGTCTCTGTGGATTTTTTTTCAGCTCCTCTCTGCTTATTAAAACCCAATTAAGCAGTTTGAAGATGGATGGGTTTGAGGACTTTGTGGAGCATACTGCCTCCCCTGGTTTAGTTTGGTACTACACCTCCTCTTCTTTTTGGTCTCATTAGCATATTTTAATAAATGAGCTTATTAACTTTCTATTTTTTTAATTAGCCTTTTCTGCCAAGGAGCCTTATTTTATTTGTTTATAAAGCTTTGTTAGTATTTCTTAATAAGATTTTTTTTCTTTACAAACGATGCTGTACTGCTGAGAATTAATTTTACCTGAGGCCCTAGTACAGATAAATGCATTTGAATAGAAATGACACATCTGGGGTTTTTCTCGTCATATATTTTTTAAGTCAAGAAAAATAACTTTTGTTTTTGTTTGTTTAGAAAATTAGTGTAGCATGATTTCCCACCATAACAAGTTGAGTAAAATGAAAGAGGTTTACATTTTTTGAATCCTGCAGAGTTTATGCTGAAATAATCTGACCTCACACCTTCACAGCCCAAATCATTCCCCACCTGACTCGATAATCTGGTCCCGCACTTCTCAGATTGACCAGTTGGTGTCGTGCTTTCCTCATTTCCTCACTGGAGAAAGACTCAATTGTTTTGATTTAGTGACATTAACAGTGAAGATGCTTCATAAATAATATAACAATGCATCAGTCTTTTATAGTTATTTTTAGGACACTCAAAGATGCTTAATATTATTCATTCACACTCAGATTCACATTCTTATGATGATAAACTGCAATGTAGCCACTGCTGCCCTGGGCTTTAATCCAGAGGTGGGAAGTCCTGGTCCTCGAGGGCCGCTATCCTGCTTGTTTTACTTGTCTTTGCCCAACACACCTGATTCAGTGATTGAATTACCTTTTCAAGTTCTGCAGAATCTTGTTAATCACCCATTCATTGTAGCCCCCCAGTACCATGATGGCCCACTCCTGCTTTAGTCACTGTGTATTAATGCAGAAACAAAACAAATCACATCAAAAGCATGACAGCTTTCTATGGATGTTTCCTATGTGCGTTCTTACTGGTATAGTTAAACTTTAAATCAGATAATAGATATGCTATCAACTAGGGGTGGGAATCTTTTACTCTCTCACGATTCAATTCTGATTTTTGGGGCCACGATTCGATTCAAAATCAATTTTTCATTCAAAACTGATAATGTGAGCCCATTTGTCGAGTTCCCGAAGTGCTTCATCTTCATTTTGCAAACCTTGCACAAAGTGAAGCTCATGTCAAACTCGGACTCATTCAGTAAAAACCAAAATGAGCCCAAATCTTATTATTTAATGAAGACGGGGGTCAGTTGAAGCTCTCTTTCCTCCAGTTCTGTAATTTCCTCTTTGTTTTGGTGCTTTTTTCACATTCATATGTTCCAGAAACAACTGCGTGGTGACGTCAGGACGTCCCATGTAGTTACAAAATGGAGGCTGCCAGCCATTGGATTTGCTTTATATTTTTATTTATAAAAATCGATTTTGGGGGCATTTTAAATCGATTCTGAATCTTTGTAAATGAGAATCACGATTCTGATGTAAAACAATTTTTGGTGCACCCCTACTATCAACATATGTTTACATACTTTTTCTCTTTYTTTCTTTCTTTCCCTGAAGCTGAAGTGAGTTAAGCGTCAGCAAGTTGAGCACCGTCGATCCAGAGGCCTCTCCTTCCTGTCCTTCCAGCTCCCCCGCCCTCCCCTCAGCCCCGTCATTCTGTACCTTGCTCTTCACACCTCAAGTCCGCTCATTCCTGAAGACACACAGGTCAACTACCGACCAGGATGATCACCTCGGAGCTTCCTGTCCTCCAGTACGTGCCGGGAGATCACAAAAATAAACATTTGTTTTGATCATCACTCTCAAAGGTTTGCCTTGTCTGTGTTGAATGCTATAACGTCCTGTGTTGGTCTCATTCAGGGACTCCTCCAATGAGTCTGGGGCAACAGATGCCGTGGGTTTGAGTCTGAACATGAACGAGATGGAAGATCCGGAGGTGAAGGGAAAGAAGAAAAGAGGCAGGCCTGGAAAACAGGCGCAGGTATGAGCCGCAGGAAAACAAAGTTTGGATGAATTCATGTTACTCGTTGTCTCTACCCTGTCTGTGTTTAGTTTGTAGTTCTGTGCATCATATTTATGATCTCTGCCAGAAGGTAAAGGTGGGCGATGGTGTTTTTGTCCATGTTTGTGATCATTTATTTGTTTGCAAAACATTTCTGAGGAAACCTGCAGAAAGTATTTACCTGATTCACATTTGGAGTCAACTGAGTTCAAGATGGCTGCCACAGCTAAGTGAAAACCCAAAGTGCTTTGTCTCAGTAAATTTTATAGACATTGACCTAAAATTTGGTGTGGTAGTAGTAGCTGAGACTGATCCCCAACCCATACTCTGAGCTCTAACAGATGGCACAAAATCTTAGCTCAAAATTTTGCCATCAGCTATTTTGAGTCAACATCTGTTTGCAAATAATCTTCTGGACCATTGGACTGATTTTTAGAAAGCCTTCAAGAAATAATTATTGGATGCACGTCTACAATTGATTCTCTTTTGGAGTCAGTCCAATTCAAGATGACCCCTAAAGCCAGTCAAGATAACTACAATAACTACACAATAACTACAACTCAGTCAACTTTACAGATATTAACCACATACTGTGAGTGGGGCATCTGATAAGATTTGACCAAAACAACTGTTTGTGAATGGGTTAACTGAAGTAAAAACAAGTTTCAATGGGTTATGTTTTTATGAATGAGTTTGTCATTGATGTTTTGTCTCCAAAGGCGTCCAATAAGAAGCCACGGAAGTCGCCAACAGACAAAGCCATGGGTATGGTCAGAGGGCGGGGCAAAGCGAACGGTGTGGCTCAGCAGAATGGAAATGGCGGAGACCCCGTCACTCTGTTTGAAGTGGTCAAAGTGGGCAAGAGTGCAATGCAGGTGGGTGTAAACTTGTGTAAAGTACTGGCTCCTATTTTGARGGCCTAAACTATTCAGAGTTTTATTTTCRTGTTTGYCATCAGTTTTGATGCTTTTCGAGATATAGAGAGTTTTTATTGCTTGGATTGTGGCTGTTTACAGTCTGTGGTTGACGAGTGGATCGAGTCGTACAAACAAGACCGAGACTTGGCTCTGCTGGATCTGATCAATTTTTTCATCCAGTGCTCCGGCTGCAAAGGTGAGACTACACAACTAGCATTGAGTTTTCTATCATTTGTTACAACATTTAAACTTGTATTGTTTTATGAGAAATGACTGTTAACCGCTGCTGCTGGAATGAAATGTTCCTGATGCACTTTATGTCTCTTTGTAACCAGGCACTGTGAGGATAGAGATGTTCAGGAACATGCAGAATGCAGAGATCATCCGTAAGATGACAGAGGAGTTTGATGAGGTAACGCTATGTTTTGATTAGTTTTTGTTTTTATTAAATCTAAAACCTACAGATCTATAGGCCTTTTAGCTGCACTCATGCACTTTGTTTTTTTGAGCTCTAATTTAGACAAGAACTTTAGGGCCTCAAGWATGAAATTTCTCATCACTTGGAGATATTTGGCTTTGGTGATAAATGTGTACCTAAACCCAGCTGTTTCAAACAAAGAGAAAACTGTTTTTTTCTCTTCTGTAGAGCAGTTTCTCTACAATCCCTAATCTAATCCACATCTGTGACACAGATGCACATTTCAGCTGCAGTATAATCAGAACAGATGTTCTGACGGTTCGGTTTGTGTCGACAGGACAGTGGAGATTACCCTCTCACCATGCCAGGCCCAATGTGGAAGAAGTTCCGCTACAACTTCTGCGAGTTCATCTGTGTTTTGATCCGCCAGTGTCAGTACAGCATCATTTATGACGAGTACATGATGGACACAGTGATCTCCCTCCTCACCGGACTGTCGGACTCTCAAGTGCGAGCCTTCAGGCATACGTCCACGTTAGCGGGTACTCTTTGGTTTAATGAAATGTATAAATTAACATATTTACTTACCACTGAACTCAATACGTTTGTTTTTGTCTCTGTGTAGCAATGAAGCTGATGACGGCGCTAGTTAACGTTGCGTTGAACCTCAGCATTCACCAGGACAACACCCAGAGGCAGTATGAGACCGAGAGGAACAAGATGGTTGGCAAACGAGCCAATGAGAAGCTGGAGCTGTTGCTACAGAAGAGGAAAGAGGTTTGCTTCTGTTTGATAATAAAACTAACGCACGTGATGTTTTTGCATTGTAAGGTCTGGCCAAGCAGATGTTCAATCTCAGGTTCTGCATATTTGCCATTATGGTCCACGTCCAGCCTTATTTCTGGAACCCAAAAACCTGGGGTTCTGTTTAGGCCTGCTGGGGCCAATTCAATGTCGTCTCGCTCTGTTTTAACTGGTGTTGAATTCTACTGAGAACAAAGACAAGTATTACAAGCTCAATGTCATCCATCATTGTTTCTCAAATAAAATGACATCATGTAAAGATCCCCGCCCACATTGAGAAGGCAAAACAAACACAACCAGGGGTAGAATAAGGTCAGAGCAGGCCGGGCCTTACAGTGCAAAAATACCATTAGATTTGAACAAAAGCTGGTCTTTTTTATGCAAGAAGAGATTTTCCTTAAATGTTCCCTTTTCCCTTCAACAAAAGTGGCTTATTATATAAAAAAAACTGTAAAAGTATTGCTGAACTTAAAGTAAAAATAATGTTCCTCCGTAGTATGGAATATCTGTTAATGTGTGTTTTTTTTTTTGTACAGCTCCAGGAAAACCAAGATGAAATCGAGAACATGATGAACTCCATCTTCAAGGGCATCTTTGTGCATCGCTACAGGTAAACCTGCAGTGTTTCCCCTACGTTGACTGGCTACAGAGTGAAAGTTGTTTCAATCTAGCAGTATCAACACAGCGCTCTGCCCAACCAAAATAAGTTTCAAGATTTTCTCATATATACCTGAAAGATTGTGTCACAGGGATAAATCCTCACAATTTCTCCCTCCTTCCTGCTTTATGTCGCGCAAGAGTAAAGCATATAACAACAACCGTAGTTGTTTTTTCTCACTGGAGTCTGAAAGCTTTTTTTTTTCTTGTTAACTGCAGAGATTAAAAGAAGATGTTGATGT
>NW_013952634.1:156706-167510 GCF_001266775.1 Austrofundulus limnaeus
GACTTGAATTTTGCATGATTTAGTTCATTTGTTAGATTGTTAACATCTTGCACTATATTTCTTTTACTTGAATTTTATATGCTTTGGTTGAGATTTTATATTGATGTTAAATCTTTTAAGCTTTTTTTGTCAAAGAATTGACTCTAGAGTGCATATTTTGTGTTCATGAAAAAACTATTACAGAAAATATTACAATATTAAAGAACTGTTCTTGTTAATTTGATGAAAACATTTTAAATTTCCAGTAGACTCACATCAGAATAACTTATAGATTTGTTGTTAGAATAATCGATTAATCGAAAAAAATAATCGTTAGATTAATCGRTTAGAAAATAATCGTTTGGTACAGCACTACAGCAAAAATAATCGTAGCTACATTTTTCTCTAATTTCTGTATGTTTTTTCCATTTTGAATTCTTTGACTCTGTTTTGGCAGGATCGAATTGTATCGATGACACTGGATAAGGAGTATGACGTAGCTGTAGAGGCCATCAGGCTGGTTACACTCATCCTGCAGTGAGTATCTGTATCTGCATGTGTGATATTTAAAGTTCAGTCCATTCAAGCTTGAGGTGCTTTGGTAATATTTCCCAAGCAGCTGAGGTTCATTTTGACCTGATTAAAGCCTGTTGTGATGGCCTTGTGCAGAGGCAGTGAAGATGCTTTGTCAAATGAAGACTGTGAGAACGTGTACCACCTGGTGTACTCCGCTCATCGGCCGGTGGCTGTTGCTGCTGGAGAGTTCCTTCACAGGAAGTGAGTTCAGTTATGTTTTGTCAACACCTGTTAAACTCTTGTGAAGCCATAGCTACACCATGAAACTCTGTTTTTACTGCGTTGTCTTAATGTTCCTGTCGCCCTTCACTTCCATCCTCTTCTGCAACTCTTCGTCACGTCTCAGATTGTTCAGTCGCCACGACCCCCAGGCGGAGGAGGCCCTGGCTAAGCGCAGAGGGAGGAGCAGTCCAAATGGAAATCTCATCCGAATGCTGGTGCTCTTCTTTCTGGAGAGTGAGGTACCTTCTTTCGCTCTGACTTTAAATTTCAGGCGTTAAGCACACGTTTTGTCTCAGTTGTTACATTCAGCATTCTGTATTATTGTGTTTTAGCTCCACGAGCACGCTGCTTACCTGGTCGACTCGTTGTGGGAAAGTTCTCAGGAGCTGCTGAAGGACTGGGAGTGTATGACAGAACTTCTGCTGGAGGAACCCGTTCAAGGAGAAGAGAGTAAGCTCTGTTATTTTCCTCTGGAAGTCTGTGAAATGCCTCCGGGCTTCTTCCCATCACAGCTGGAAAACGCAGCAGGGAGAGAGAGATGATGTAATAAAATCTGGATTCGTGAAACTTGATCTCTCCTTTGATCCTYGTCTCTGTTCCTGAGCTTTGCTGACATGTCTTGTCTCCATGTATTTTTATTTATTTTTCCCTGACTGACTCTGCCCGTCTCTGCAGTGTTATCAGACAGGCAGGAGAGCGCGCTGATCGAGCTGATGGTGTGCACCATCAGGCAGGCTGCAGAGGCTCACCCACCTGTAGGCAGAGGCACCGGCAAACGGGTGGGTCATCTAGAAACAGCTCTTGTATTTTGTCATTTACACATCTCCACATGCATTATAGTCTGTTTCTGTTCAGTTGTGTCTGTAAATGCATGCTTAATGTAGAGTAAAAACGATTTCTTCACTATTCAGTTACAAGTCGAAGTGTCCTTGGGCAAGACACTGAACCCTCACTGCCTCTGATGTGTCCCATCAGTGTATGAATGTGATTTAAAGCACTGATTAGTCTCCATAGGATGATTTATACAGCTGTGTAAAGATGTAATAAAGTGCTGTATGAATGTGTAAATAGGACACAGATTGTGTTGTAAAGCGCTTTGAGTGTCCTGATTGGTTAGAAAGGCATTATATAACTACAGTCCATTTACCATGACTGTTACAAGTACACAAAACTGTCCACACATAAAGGTTGGGCTCCTGCCCCCTGCAAAGTTCACGTCTGTGATTTTCTGGCTGTGTCCCATCAGGCTCTGCGAGTGGAGAGTTTGGTCCAAAGCAGCTCTTTGAAATAATAAGTAGTTTCAGGACATTGTCCCGCATATTCCAACATTTAAAAATATTATGTTCTGTGACAATAAGGGCTTTGTGTTTAGAATCTGAGCATGTTAGTTTTTAGTGAGAAAGCCACCTGAACAAGCCCATATATGGTAAACTTTTTGTCAAGTGTTGAAAGTAACGCCTTGGTTTCAAAACAAAGTAATCCTTTATCAGTGRTTGTTTCTTTGGAGGGGACAAAAACAGCTGAAAGTTCTGCTTTGGTTTGTCCAGGTGCTGACAGCAAAAGAGAGGAAGACTCAGATAGATGATAAGAATAAACTGACGGAGCACTTCATCATGGCTCTCCCCATGTTATTGTCCAAGGTAAGCCTTTTGTTTTTGTCCTCRCTCTGGTGGAGAGAGGAGTTGGAAAAATCTCCTGTTTGTCTTCTGAGCAGAATAACTTGAAAAATAAGTGAGGTTCCAGCTTCTGTTGTGGTGTGTGGCTGCTTCTGGGTGTAGTAAAGGTCTCCGTCAAAAATGGAGTAACCATGTCAAAATCCAAGATATATACGTAAACTGTTTCCCCCAGTGATTTGAGTAAACTATGCTTTCTAGTTTTTATATTGCTTAAAATATAGTTTCCTCAAATGATTGGGGTGGTCGGTGCACTCTTTGTACCTGCTGGTGGATATCATTTCTACCTCCACTCACCAGGATAAATCACTCTGCACCACCTCGATCAAGTAAAAAAATAAAATAAAGCTACCTCTGTTCTTATCCATGATTTAACTTCTACCCACTAGAATATCATGCACGAAAAACAGTAAGGTTTACTTCCTGTTTAATTCTAGTCCAGAAAACCATTATTGAAATCCCTTAGCAACTGAAGACATCAGCGTATCACTTGATGAGTTTCAGCTTGCAGCCCGCACAGAGAGGATTGAGACAAACGAGTCTGGAGGATTGATGTGTTTGTTAAAAGAATTGATCAAAGTCTCGAGTCATGAAGTGGACATTTGTCATTGTGGTTAAAGATCTAAGTCTTAATTGGCTGTTCTAACAGAGGGATTAATCTGCTCATTCCATTTGTAACTCTACTTTTTGTCCTTAAATATCATCCGGACTCATCCCTCTGTCTTTTCCTCACAGTACCAGGCCGACGCAGAGAAGGTTGCCAATCTGCTGCAGATCCCGCAGTTCTTCGACCTGGACGTGTACAGCGCCGGGCGCATGGAGAAGCACCTGGACGCCTTACTGAAGCAGATCCGGCTCGTGGTGGAGAAACACATCGAGACGGACGTCCTGGAGGCCTGCAGTAAAACCTACAGCATCCTCTGCTCCGAGGAGTACACCATCATGAACCGCGTGGACATCGCCCGCTCTCAGCTCGTTGACGAGATGACCGATCGGTTCGCACATTCTGTGGAAGAGCTGCTGCAGGAGGTACGGCAGCGCTTAAGGATTTATTTTAGAAAGTGATGACAATATACAGTAGATGTCATTAATCCAGGGACAATCCACAAAAACAATCTAATACAGCCTAAACTTTTTCAGTCTTTCCTGATAGTTTTGACAAACTCCAGAAACCCTGATATAAATGTATCTGTTGCAGAAAATGGCACAAGTGCTTATACAGTTTGATGGTTTTATTTTTGAGTGTTATGTTTTGATTAGTTAATGTCAGAGATTCTTAACCCATGGGCGAGCGCCACCTTGAGGGCCTCAAAAGAACAGCATTTTTAACTTTGGGCCGCAGAGGGCCACAGGACTGCATTGATTTTGAATAAGGTGCAATACAACTTCTCACCACTAGTAGCAGTAGTAGTGCACCACTCAGATGTTTAACAACTTTTTTAATATGTAGAAGAAGAACCCTGAAAAACCTGCCGAGAATAGAAACCTATTTTAAATTAAAAGTAGAAGCAAAAATGAAGGTAACCTGTCAAAAAACACCAAAGTTTGTCACTAATAAGAAGAGCAGCTTCTGTTTTTATCATGCAATATTTCAAAAGTTCAAAACATTATCAAATACAGTTGCAATACAGCTATATTATAATTTGCACTTTATTAAATTATTTTTGTAGTTTATTTTTTAATATTTTAATGTATTTTAAAGAAACTTTAAACTTGTCAAAAAAGCTGTTGTTACTGTTATTGTTTGGCACTAATAAGAAGAGCAGCTTCTGGTTGCAAAAGTTTAAAAAGGCTTTATTTTCATTTGTACTTTATCAAATTTATTTTATTATTTTTTTGTATTTGAAACATTTAAACTTTTTTAATTTATTAGTTTTATTGCCACAGTTTTATTTATTGAATTATCTATTTTTGTTATGTTAAAAAATATATATTTTTGTGCTGATAAGCCTGAGTGGTCTGTTGACTGACCGTTGTACGTATTTGTTCAAATAATTGTTATGGTCAGGTTACAATATAAAAAATTGTCATATGGTCTTGTGATTTGACAGGAGTTTTACTTTTAAAATGTAAGTGTATTTAATTTAGTTATAATGTAAATACAATAAAAATTAAACCAAGATTTAGAATAATTATTATTTTAATTCATACATTGGTAATGTCTGACTGGGCCTCGTGACACTTTATGTTCAATAAATTGGGCCCCGAGGTCAAAAAGGTTAAGAAGCCCTGGTTTATGTGATGGTCGGGTTTACTGACATGTTTGTTGTAACGCAGGGAGAGGAAGCAGATGATGATGACATCTACAATGTTCTGTCTACGCTAAAACGACTCACAGCCTTCCATAAGTAAGAGTTGCTCTTGCAATTTAAATTTAGWAATAAACCTATATATATATRTGTGTGTGTGTGTGTGTGTGTGTATGTATATGTATGTATATGTATATATATATATATATATATACATAAATGATTGAACATTTTTAAAACAAATGTTTAACGGTTATTTTGCAGGACAGCACAGATCAAATCTTAACATTTTAGTTTTGACTCTCTTTGACTCGTGTTTTTTGGTTTCAGTGCTCATGACTTGACGCGGTGGGATTTGTTTGGGAACTGTTACCGGCTGCTGAAGGCCGGGATCGAGCAGGGCTCTATGCCGGAGCAGATTGCCGTCCAGGCCCTGCAGTGCTCCCACTACTCCATCCTCTGGCAGCTGGTCAAGATCACTGAGGGAGTTCCCAGCAAGGTGCTCAGCTCAGGACTCTGAAAGCAGTTCAACAAACACACTCAGATGTCAGGTTGACCTGTGCTTAGATGCATCAGCACAACTCGCCTCCCTAGAGGCGGCCGGTGCAGAGCTCAGACCTGGTGCTAAGACCAGTCCTGGGTGGTTTGACTGAGATTGTTCACCCCAAACCATTTTTATGATCAGATGCCAGTTCTCTTCATGCAGCAGTCAGCTGATTTCTGTGAACATGACATGTTCTGTTTCATTAAGTGAATATAAAACCACTGTTGTTTTACTGACGCAGCACGTTATAGCTGCAGCGGGTCAAAACAAAACAAGCTAAAGAAACATTCACTCATTCATGTCCTGGTAACCCACGCTGAGTAAAAAACTTTTTAATTAAGATGGATTCTGATAAATAGCTGAAAACTGTGAAATCTGTGTCTTGAGTATATTTCCATGGACGTCTTATTCATCATAAGGTCATTTAACGTCTGATCAGTGGGTGGGGCTCAGGACAGATGGTGTTCAGAGTACCAAATGTACAGTACACAGACTAAATTAGTAGGGGTGCAACGATACAGAAAATACACGATTCGGTTCGATACTTTAGTCTCACGGTTCGATATTTTTTCGATACAAAAAAGAGAAATGTCCATGCCCCTTTTAACTTGTAATTTATTTGAATTAATTATGAACATTTGTTTAACCTCAAAAGAACAGTTTTTAAATTAAATGTTGCTGAAACAGCAAGTTTCTCAGTGGATCTGTGCTCAAAAATGCAGCCTAGGTGGAGTGGTCGAACACAGATCCACTGATCCTTTGACACAGAGCATCTTCAGAAGACAAGTTGATAAAGTAAATTTTAAAATCTGTATTGTTCGATACGAGTGTGTATTGAACCTAAAGCATTGTTCGACACAGTTTGATACGGGTACATGTATTGTTGCATCCCTATAAATGAGTATAGACCCCATCCCAAAGTGGTCTGTGTGAAAACTGTTTTAAGTTGCACTGAGGCTGTTCAGACTGATATTTAGTGTTATCCACATGCTGTCAGTTAACTCAGAGTGGATGTTAGTGCCAGGTGTGAATCAGCCCTCAGCCACATCTGTTTAATTCAAAACATAAACACCTAAATAAGGTTTGACATCTTTATTAAATTATTGCAGAATAAAGTTCAAAKATGAAAAACAACATCATCAGTGTAGTACATTTATACTATTTGTGCAAAAACACGAAGGAAAAAACTAGTTATGTAGTTCTCGTGTCACCCAGTGGTGGTCTGATGTGTTGCTAATAAAACAATTATTCAAATTTAAAGTGTTAAATATTCTGTCTACAACCCCAGTTACAATGAAGTTGAGACGTGTAAAACAAATAAAAAACAAAAACGATAATTAGCAATCCTTTTCAACCAACATTGAATCCTTCAGGCAGCTCTGCATTAAAAACCAACATCATCCTGTAACAGATATTATCACATGAGTTCAGGAACACAGAAAACCAGTGTCAGTGAACACAGTTCATCACCACATCTACAGCTGTTAAAACTCTGCCATGCAAAGCTAAAGCCAGATATCAACAACACCCAGAAACCCAGCCAGCTTCTCTGGACCTGAGCTCATCTGAGATGGACTGAAGTGGTCTGATGAGTCCACATTTCAAATTTGTTTTGGAAATCATGGACGTTGTGCCTTCTAGGACAACGAGGAAAAGGACAGTCTGGATTGTTATCAATGCAAAGTTCAAAACCCAGCATCTCTGATGGTATGGGGGTGTATTAGTGCCCATGGCATGGCTAACCTTCACATCTGTGAAGACATCAGTAATGCTAAAGGATGAACAGGTTTTGGATCAACACATGCTGCCATCTAAGTGACATCTTTTTTGGGGACGTCTGATAATTTCAGCAAGACAATATAGACACATTCTGCACGTTATAATAAAATGGCTTTGTAGTAAAGGACTGTGGGTCCTAGATTGACCTGCCTGCAGTCCAGACCCGTCTCCCAATGAAAATGTGTGACACATAATGAAGCACAAAATACGACAATGGAGACCCCAAACTGAAATCAAGCAAGAATGAGAAATAATTCCACCAACAAAGATTCAGCAATCAGTGTCCTCAGTTCCTGAACACTTTAAGTGTTAAAAGAAAAGTGAAGTAACACAGTRGTAAACATGACCCTGTCCCCGCTTTTTTGAACATGTTGCAGACATTTTATCAAATACCTTGTCTTTGTAGTGTTTTTAATAAAATATAGTTTGAGAAAGATTTGCATTACATTGTTTTCTATTTTAATTTATATTTTACACAACGTCTCAGCTTCATTCTGAATAACTGAAGTGAATTAAAGCCCCAACATTTTACTGAATCTGCCTGATGCTCGGTGGACCCTTTAATGATGATGTCATGACGTCTGTGCAGGATGACCTCGTCGCTCTCAGGAGGGTGGTCAAGTCTTTCCTGGCCGTGTGCCAGCAGTGCCTGTCTAACGTCAACACGCCGGTTAAAGAACAGGTAAAAGAAAAGAGTCGGACGCAGCAAACTGAGCGACAGAAAATGAGCTTGTTGAGTCAGCTTTTAGTTTGCCTCCTCTCATCCAGGCGTTCATGCTTCTCTGCGACCTGCTGATGATCTTCAGCCACCAGCTGGTCTCTGGAGGCAGGGAGGGCCTGCAGCCCCTCGTCTTCAACCCAGACGGCACTCTGCAGAACGAGCTGCTGAACTTCGTCCTGGACCACGTCTTTATCGACCAGGACGATGAGAACCAGAGCATGGGTGAGAAAGTTTGTCCCGTCATTCATCTGTCAGATAAATGGAGAGGTCCCCCATCATCTTTTTTTTTTTCTCCATCCCTTCCTGTCTGCAACCAGAAGGAGACGAGGAGGACGAAGCCAACAAGATCGAGGCTCTCCACAAGAGAAGAAATCTGCTTGCAGCTTTCTGCAAACTCATCATCTATGACATCGTCGACATGCCTGCTGCTGCTGACATCTTCAAACACTACATGAAGGTCTCTTTGCTCTTTATATTACGTTTAATAAATAAAACATGATTGAAATGAATGGATTTAGACGATAAGCTGAAAGTGTATTGCAGTAAATAATTTGTACTTGATCTGGTTTTAGTACTACAATGATTACGGTGACATCATTAAAGAAACTCTCAGTAAAACCAGACAGACGGACAAAATCCTCTGTGCCAAGACGCTCATCCTCAGTCTGCAGCAGGTAGGCACACACAGCTCTGTGGTTTGGTTTGGTTTTGGTTTGTGTTTTGTTTAGTTAGATTTGATTTTGTTTTGTTTTGATTTGTTTTTTGTGTTTTCTTTTGGTTTTAGTCTGGTTTTGTTTTTTGGTTTGTTTTTGTTTTTTTGTGTGTGTTTTGTTTGGTTTTTGGGTGGTTTTTTGTGTGTTTTGTTTGGTTTTTTGTGTTTTGATTTCTTTGGTTTTGTTTTTTGTTTTTTTGTGTTTTGATTTGTTTGGTTTTGTTTTTGTTTTTTGTGTTTAGTTTTGGTTTCAGTTTAGTTTTGTGTTTTATTTTTTTAGTTTTTTTGTGTTTAGTTTTGGTTTTAGTTTTTTTGTGTTTAGTTTAGTTTAGTTTAGTTTGATTTGATTTGGTTTTGTTTTTTGTGTTTTGTTTGTTTTTTGTGTTTTTTGTTTTGGTTTTAGTGTTTTGTTTCGTTTGATTTGATTTTTTTTTTGTTTTGATTTGTTTGGTTTTTTTGTTTGTTTTGTCTTGGTTTGGTTTTTGTTTGTTTTTGTTTTTTATGTTTTGTTTTGGTTTTAGTGTTTTGTTTTGTTTGTTTTTTGTGTTTTTTATTTGTTTTTTTGTGTTTTGTTTGGTTTGGTTTTTTGTTTCGTTTGATTTGATTTTGTTTTGGTTTTAGTGTTTTGTTTGGTTTGGTTTGTTTTTTGTTCGTTTTTTGTGTTTTGTTTTGGTTTTAGTGTTTTGTTTCGTTTGATTTGATTTTTTTTTGTGTGTTTTGATTTGTTTGGTTTTTTTGTTTGTTTTGTCTTGGTTTGGTTTTTGTTTGTTTTTGTTTTTTGTGTGTGTTTTGGTTTTAGTTTTGTTTTGTTTTGGTTTGGTTTTTGTTTTGTTTATTTTTGTGTTTTTGGTTTTGTGTTTTTTGCTTTCTTTGTGTGTTTTGTTTGGTTTTTTGTGTGTTTTGTTTGGTTTTTTGTGTTTTTTTTGTTTTGTTTGGTTTTTGTTTTTCTTTGGGTTTGTTTTGTTTACAATGTGTTACAAATGATGCTCGTGTGTTTTACAGCTGTTCAATGAGCTGCTCCAGGATCAGGGTCCCAACCTGGACCGAACGTCGTCCCACGTGAGTGGTATCAAGGAGCTGGCTCGCCGCTTCGCCCTAACCTTCGGCCTTGATCAGATCAAAACCAGAGAAGCCGTCGCGACGCTGCACAAGTAAGACCCGAACGCTTTTAGCTCTTTAAACTGAACTCGTCACACAGATTCAGAGAACTGTAAGGCCTGGCTTTCATCGTGCTTGGTGTTTGGCTCTTCTTCCGTCACCTCAGGGATGGAATAGAGTTTGCCTTTAAGTATCAGAACCCAAGAGGACCAGAGTTTCCTCCCATCAACCTGGCCTTCCTGGAGGTTCTCAGTGAATTCTCCTCCAAGCTGATCCGTCAGGACAAGAAGACGGTGTAAGTGCTCCTTAGCTTTAAAGTTTCTGTTTGAGGGTAAAACCCAAATGGGCATCATTTTATTGTACAATTTGCTGCACGTCTCCACAGCCACTCGTACCTGGAGAAGTTCATGTCAGAGTCGATGTCGGAGCGCCGGGAAGACGTGTGGCTGCCGCTGATCTCCTACAGGAACAGCTTGCTGACAGGTGGAGACGAGGACCACATGTCCATGACGTCCGGCTCCAGCAGCAAGGCCGGCTCGGTCCGCAGCAAGAAAGGACGGCCGCCGCTGCACAAGAAACGCATCGAGGGTGAGCGGATCGGTGTCACTTTGCTCGTTATGTTCAGCTGTTTGCAATAGGGACAAAAGTTATCGATTTAGTGACTTCATTTAAAGTTTATTGATCTTATCGATCGACTAATGATTAATTTATAAGCAGCCATTTGTTTCATCTTGAATCAACATTTGGTTTATTTTCACGAGTTTAACTCAACAAGAAGAAGCAGCTAACGTTAGCTGCTATTAGCTTACAGTTTTCTGCTCTGGTTGTTGGCATCGTACTGTCCGGTATCACCTTGGATACTTTTCCTTCGAGCTTGGAGTCGTCCTTTATTATTGTTGTGTCCCAAATAAAACAAAATAAGATTGGTTTCGTTTTAATTAGAGTGATCCCACCCACATGGAGGCTACTCTCTGCTCAAAACACAAACAGGGCCGGGGTAGAGTGATGAGGCTGCATAGATTTGAATAAGATCACTAGACTGAGCTCCGCCTGTCCCGTCCACTAGTGTCTGTGACAACATGGAGGAGCAGAAACAGACCAAACAGGACAACAGCTCACAGCAAACATAGAAACTAATAGATAAACAGCAGCTGAACTGGATCTGTTTCACAGATTATCTGTCACGTTTTACAATAAATTAATAATTAGGTTAATTTCATTCAACAATCATGTAAAACAGCAGATTTATAC
>NW_013952634.1:167824-170830 GCF_001266775.1 Austrofundulus limnaeus
AGGACAAAGTAATATTTAATAGTTTGTGTTAAATTGTAGCATGAGTCAACAGTGCTAAACTCTGTAAAAGTGACCCATCACATCGAAATGAGGATTAAGACTAAAAGTGGTAAATGGAGAAATAGGCAAATGTTTTAATTAAAATGTTTGCAAAAATTGCATTTTGTCAAAACATAATGAATCAACGCCTTTTCAATGTATCATTTGAATGAATTGTCTGAAATATAATCATAAAACAAAAATTTGAAGCATGTTTTTGAGCAGTACCAACCAAAAACCTGATTTTGAGGAAAAACGCCTTAAAATTTAGAGATTTTCCCTGTGAGCTAGAAATGTTTGTTTCTTTTCAGCTGGAAAATCTCAATATTCAAACACTATCTGAAGTTTTTTCTTTATTTTGACATAAAAAAATTCTCCTTAAAATTACATAAAATTAGGATTCAGACCAAATATTATTGTATTATTGTAACCAACAAGACAAATGAAGTCATATATCTGGATCCACGTATGATATATCAGGATGATCCAGGTATCAAAATGTAGCTTTTAAAGCCAAGAATCTGAAAATGTAATGAGGTCATTTTGACCAAATTTGACTTAATCCTCATTTCGATATGATGGGTCACATATATGCTCCACAAGCTAATATCTGTTAACCAGTTCAATAAATAACAGTGATTACATGAACTTTATAAGATTATTTTAATTTTAAACTGTTACATTATGTTCTGCTCAGATCACATTGAGCTAAATAAGATCAAATCTGCTGACTTGTGTTGTAAAATGAGACGTTTTCCTGTTTATCTTCTGTTAATAAATCTATAACATAAACAGCTTTTCTGACATTATTAAAAACATTAGATAGATTATATAAACTGTACAATTTTAATAATAATTGGATTAATATTATTATTAATAGTTTTAATGATTTCTACATCGTCAGGTCTTTTTTTTCTGCTCTGTTGTCAACATGTACAGTGATGGGAAATCAGACTCTTGACTGTTTAGCGTTAGCCGTTAGCTTCTCCAGCCGATCACATGGTCACCTGGTTTCTGAGCTCCAGCTGTTCTATWGAACCTCRTTGGGAGGCTGACAGCATGGCGCCCTCTTCTGGATGATGGTCAAACTAAACTGAAATAAAGTTTAAACAAACATCAATAAATCGAATGGAGGGAATTTTAATCTAATAGATCATTATTCAGCAATTAATCGTGAGTCAATTAGTTGTTTGCATCCCTAGTTTACACAGATGTTCCCACACTGACCTGGAAACGTGTGGAGACTGGTTTTAAGGGTTTTATATTTAAGATGTTCCTACACTAATAAAAGTTTGGAATATTGAAAATGAGAAACGTGGGTTAAAAAGAAAGAGAAATGCTCTCAGCCGGACGATCGGCTCAAACTCTCCTCTCTGATGTGTTTTCAGAGGAGAGCAGCGTGGAAGGCTCCTGGATGATGAGAAACGACACCCTCCAAACACCGGGGGCGCTGCAGACCCCTCAGCTCACCTCTACGGTCCTCAGAGAGAACAGACCAGCAGAACACATGCCTGACCACGACTCTGAGCCGGGCTCAGAGAACGACTACGTGCACAAGTACAGTCCTGTCCATTTTACACACCTAACTGTGAGCTGTATCAACCTGCTGCTGTTCTGTATCAACCTGCTGCTGTTCTGTATCAACCTGCTGCTGTTCTGTATCAACCTGCTGCTGTTCTGNCTGTATCAACCTGCTGCTGTTCTGTATCAACCTGCTGCTGTTCTGTATCAACCTGCTGCTGTTCTGTATCAACCTGCTGCTGTTCTGACACTGTGCTGCCTCCAGTCCTCAGATGCAGATGTCGTGGCTCGGCCAGCAGAAGATGGAGGAGGTGAGCAGGAAGGACCGAACGAGCATGAACTACATCAAGTCGCGGAGCAACCAGGGCGTCCGGCAGACTGTGTAAGGCATCAACCCTCCTGAACATTCATCAGGGCCTGAAGGACAGCCCTGTCTAAGTTGAGTTTGCTGTTTAGGCGCGGGCTGATGGAGGACGACGCCGAGCCCATCTTCGAAGACGTGATGATGTCATCGCGAGGGCAGCTAGAGGACATGAACGAGGAGTTTGAAGATACGATGGTGATCGATCTGGTCAGTGATGCGTCTTTACCTGCGAGATGCTGTTTGGTGATTAATGAAAGTCAAATCATTTCATTCTGTGGAAACCTCCATGTTTTCAGCCGCCGTCGAGGAACAGACGTGAACGAGCCGAGCTAAGACCGGACTTCTTTGACTCTGCAGCAATGATCGAAGATGAGTCGGTATGTGCCATTAATTATTTTTTTGAACTTATACAGTGTTGTTTACAGTACCACAAAGTGATACTTGAGTAAAAGTACAAGTATCTTACCAAAAAATTACTTTGGTAAAAGTTAAAGTCTCCTTTAGGAATATTACTCGAGTAAAAGTCTTAAAGTATCTGATATTTTTTTGTACTTAAGTATTAAAAGTATTGATTTAAAATGAGCAGATAGATTTTCTGTAACAGGGCTCTAAAGTGCGACCAATTTGGTCGCAAATGCAACTTGATTTCCTCATAGTGCGACTAAGAAAAATATCCGGTCGCACTGGTGCAACCGAGAGGGAGGGGGAGCGGTCGCCCGCTGAAACTAAAAGTTTCCATCATGTTCCATAAAAATAATCCAGCAGTATCAATGGTCGCCCTCCGAGAGTCTCATCTCTCCTAATAACACTGCGCTCTGCTCCACACCTCCCGCTCACACACGTTTGTTGTTCTATCCTCATGGGGACTTTGCATTGACTTCCATTCATTTCCTGTCAATTCTACAGCCAACCATAACCTCCCAGGTAGGCTACACACCTGACCATAACCCTAACCTCACCAGGCTGTGTGTACCGGGGAAATGGTCAATAACTGTCCCCATCATGAAGCAAAAAATATGCACACACACAAGCGTGCACACATCGCGAAACAACCGTAGTTTTTTTTTTTTTTTAACCCAGAT
>NW_013952634.1:171995-179794 GCF_001266775.1 Austrofundulus limnaeus
CTTCTTGCCTTTTAAAAAATGTAAGGAGTAAAAAGTACAGATAAGTGTGTGAAAATGTAAGGAGTAGAAGTAAAAAGTAGGCTGAAAAATAATTACTCAAGTAAAGTACAGATATTCTACTTAAGTACAATAACAAAGTATTTGAATTTCGTTACTTTACAACTCTATTTACATTTTTTCCCTGAAACGTGTGTAAACATTTTTTTAAAAGATAGCAGCATTTTCCTCGTTTTGATCAGTTCAAAAAGCACAAAAAGTTATTTCTTCTAAAACAAATAAATCTGGGATGTTGCATAAAATGTAAATCTGTTCAGAATGCAGAGTTTTCAGCTGGTGAGAGTTCTGGTCTCCAGGCAGGTCAGTTCAGCTCCTGGACTAACAGCCCTGCTAGCATCGTCTTGCTGAAACACCTCATATGGACGGATGCTAATGTTGTTTTAAAAGACGGCTCTCCAGAGGTGTGAGGTGCCAGCAGCACTAATGCATCCCTATACCATCAGAGAGGCAGGTAACACTATGGGTGGTCTCTCTCCTCTTTAGCACAGAGGACATGGTTCCAAACAACCTTTTAAATTTGAATTGAATTTACCAAAAAGGATCAGTTTCCTTTTAGTTTTCTTATCTAAAACACAGGGTTCCTGCAGATCCTTAAAGAGTTTTAAAAGTCATTGAATTCATTAATCCAAAAATAAGGTTTTAATTAGCCTCAAAATGTCTTAAATCAATCTGTCAGAAGTTTTAAAAATGTGAACACATTGTAAATAGGATGACGTCTCAAATACTAAAATAATTGGTAACATTTATTTTTTTAAATATTCACATGCAGACATTCTCCTTTGACATCACTTCCTGTTATTTCACATGCAAATATCTCAACAAGTGTCCAGCTGAGTAATGTGAAATTTGTTTTRTAATATGTTAATAATGTCGCCTTTCCAAAAATGCATTCATATTTCTTACAACAATTTAATGTCACAGGCACTTTAAGGTTTAATCTACAGTGAATTGGGGTTAAGACCCCACTGTGGGTCTTAAAACTCCAAAATTTAGTTCATTAGAGGATTTCAAGAAATTAAATTAAGTTTAAAACTGACTGCTAAGATGGTTTTTGCTGTTTGATGAAAAATCTGTTCGATCTGGATAAAAACAGTTGGTTTATTAGGAATATTTGAATACTTCAACCAAAAGTACTTTGATTCATGAGTTTCTGCCACAATTTTTATTTTTGTGTCATTTGGGTTTATTGTGAAATTGGTCTTAAATTTAATTTCACTGGACATTAAAAAGTCTTGAGTTTAACTTAGCCTTAAACTGTAGGAACCGTGAAAAAGATTTTTAATTTGAAACTTATTGCATTTTTTTTTTTGTCACATTTCACACGACAGCCCAACTTGTTTTTGAATTGTGTTTCCGTGCAGTGAAGTTCACCGGTCTGGTTTCAGAGAGTGCTTCTTACTGTTCTGTCTCCTGTGTGTTGTTGCAGGGGTTCAGCATGCCCATGTTCTGATCTGGAAGGAGTGAAGTTCATGAGATCTGCATCCAAACCGGGAGGAGAGCAAACTGAGACTTGGGGTGGGGTTTAGGATGTCCGATCGAATCACCTGTCAATCAAACTGTAAAGAAGAAGAAAACCGTTGTGTTTTTGTGCGACACAGTGGAAGGATGTGACCTGACGTGAGCTGGAAGGGTCCCCCCCCCCCGCAGGCCCGAGGTTCCAGAGTCTGAATTATTCAAGAGCTTCGTCCTGCTCCCGTTCTTCCTCCTCCTCCTCTGCAGCCTGTCGCTTTGAGCTGGTCGTGGGTCCGACGGCGGCTCAGCGAGGCCGTGAGCGGTTCATCCGGTTCCGCCTCAGCCCTGGAACAGAGCGCCATGACACTCTGTACAGCCCCGCCCCCTTCTTTTGATGTTGCACTTCTAGTTAAATCCGACCCGGAGAGAACGTCCATTACCCAACTGTTCTCTGCTCCCGTTAGCGCCCACTGCTCTCTCTTTTCTCTGTTCTGTTGTACGTGGTGGTGTGATGTGCTCGTAAAGTGATGATGATGATGGTGGCACTGGCACACCCACACACATTCACAGCTGTCGGCCAACCTGAAAGGAAGCGATGTAACTWGTATGTCCCAATAGAGGCGCGTCTGACTGATCATGGAGAGAAAGCAGAAACCCTCCCGCTCACACACTCCAAACAGCTTTTTGAAGTTACAAAAAAAAAAAGTTTTAAAAAAGATGAAACATATTTTCAATTCTGTAGCTTTAGTACTAAAGTTTTAAATCAAGTTGTGTTTTGGTTTTTGTCCGATGTCTGTACAGTTTTATTTCCTGGATAATGTATGATGTTTGTTGCCAAACTGTGGCCTACATAAAGTATATTTCAGCACCCCCTCCCCTCCCCCCACTCACCTGTAACTCATATCAGAGGGTGAAGAAGAAAACCAGCTTCTCTGCGCTGTATGACCTGATTGTAATCATTACACATTGAAGTATTAGTGCAGATGATCTGTGCCGTTAGGATCGAGTCATTACGTACATTTTTTCTGTTTTTTTGTTTTTGTTTTTGCACCTGTGAGCAGTGTTACAGATCCAAGGTTTGTTCCTCACATCCAGTTCTGTGATGGGTCTTTTTCGTCTGGCAGATGTTTGAATGTTCTCAGCCATATTTTTATTCACCCTCTTTTAGGGTCAATCAGTCATTTCCAACCTTTACTCCCTGGCTCCCTGGCAGTCCTGTAAATATCAGACAATTGCATCTTTTCTGCAGTTGACGTCTGTTGCCCTACGATACTCTAAAAGCCTGTTTGTTTGTTTTGTTTTTGTTTTGTTTTTTCTGTGAACTTAAAATTCTTTTTAATAAAATAAAACTTGTAATCAATATACTATATTTTTTTGCCTTAAACAGTTTATAAACAACCCGTAACTTTAACTCTCAAGCTTAACCGAGACGAGCCTGAGTGTTTTTTTTGAAGTAGTTCAGGCTCAGTCTCAAACAGTGGTTTCTTTCTGAAAGTCAGTCTGTAAAAATTGTGACTTTTGCCTTCGGCAGTGGACAGTAAATAAGTTTGAARCTGTAGCATCAGGCTACATAAACCTTAAATTTTACCATTAAAAAAGGATTTTTCTTTTGAACTTTTTAGGACTAACATACTTCTCAAATCCTCTCATCAGTTACAAAACAAATATATGTGACCCATMACATCGAAGCAAKKATTATAAGTGGAATGTAGAGACATGGGCAGATATAGGATTTTGATTTAAACGCGTGCAAAAATTGCATTTTGTCGAACTATAATGAATTAATGCCTTGGGGCACTTTTTCAGCAGTAGCAACAAATAATGATTTTGAAGAAAAATGCCTTGAAATTTTGAGATTTTCCCTGAACTGTTTTTGTTTCTTTTCAACTGGGAAATCTATTATACAAATGAGGTTTCCTCTAGGGATGCACGATATATTGGTACTAATATCTGAAATTTTTTATATCGGTGCATCTCTAGTTTCCTCTTTATGTTGACATCAAAAATTACTCAATAAATTTACATAAAATTAGGATTCGGACCGAACAGTAACGTATTACTGTAACAAGACAAATTACGTCATATCTCTGGATAAGCTTTCATCAGGATGATCCAGGTATCAAAATGTAGCTTTTAAAGCCAGGAAACAAAATGTAATGAGGTCATTTTGACCAAATTTGACTTAATCATTTTGATCTGATGGGTCACATATTGTAAAAGTACATAAATCAGACAATATGAAGTCAATTGTTTATTTTACAGATGGCAGAAAAAGGCACAGTTTTAAATACTAAGTGCATTTCAAATCACTGGGGAAAAAAACAGTTGAACCCTTTTCTAATCATTACAGGACAAGAAACTGAAGTACAATCTCATTTTTGTTTAAAAAATTGAACTTTTTTTTGACAGTCTGGTTCAAAAACGCTAAATCAACAACAGCCAATATGGCCACTGCTGACACGACGATCTAGGATACAGGGCGAGTCAAAAGTCTCAGGACACCCTTTTCTTCAGAAAGAAAAAGGTAAAATGTCAGATCTGAATACCACAGCAGGTGATGGGACCCATCTGTCTGGAACATGGACGCCATCTTGGTTCAAGGACAAGTTTTTCAAAGATAGGCCCCCTCAACCATTACTTGCTGGGGTACTCAGATGCGTCATTTTACCTTTTTCTTTCTGGAATAAAAGTGTGTCCTGTGACTTTTGACCATGAATTTATTTATTTTTTTCCCTCATTTAAAATGTCCTTTGATAAAGAAATGTAGCCTGATTTTGCTGATGGAGCAACAACAGTTCATTTAAATCCAAAAATCTACTTTAAACAAAAGAAGACGGGAAGTGAAAATGTGACAAGTCCAGGATGGATGTTGTGTCTGGGCTGGAGTGGTGAACAGTCAGGACCCACAGCAGGTCACTTCCTGTCGATGTGCAGCTGGCTGGGCTCGGCTTCACAGAGGAACGTTGGCGTGCTTCTTCCACGGATTCACCTGCTTCTTGCTGGCCAGCATCTCCAGATCACTGCAGATCTTTTTCCGAGTCGTGGCCGGCTCGATTATGTCGTCAACAAAACCTAAAGCGGGTCAGAAGTTTGCGTTTTAAACGCGGAGTTTGAAGATTAGGCGCAAGAACTGTGGCTGGTGGGTTCTGTTTACCTCTGACAGCAGCTGGGAAGGGGTTGGCAAACTTTTCCACGTACTCGGCCTCTGCCTCGGCCTGGTTCTCTTTGCCTCTGAAGATGATCTGAACGGCCCCCTGTGAACACAGACTGTGAGTTCCTGTGAAAGAAGAGGCTTAGAGGGTGACTCCAGATGGTCCTACCTTAGCACCCATGACTGCGACCTCTGCCGTGGGCCAGGCGTAGTTCACGTCACCTCTCAAGTGTTTGGAGCTCATGACATCATAAGCTCCTCCATAAGCCTGGAATAAAGAGAGAAAAAGTCAAAGCTGCACGTTGCAAACGACAGGTTAGAGTCAGAGCTAAAGAATCATGTGACTCAMACACCTTTCTAGTGATGATGGTTATTTTGGGCACAGTGGCCTCTGCGAAGGCAAACAGCAGTTTGGCTCCGTGTCTGATGATGCCTCCGTACTCCTGGGCTGTGCCTGATCGGAACAATTACACATGTTTAAAATGCACCAATTAAAAAAGCTTAAGGTTTAGTTTAAAACAAAGGCACAGGTAAAGTGTTCTCCTCTTTGCTTTGCTTTTAAACTAAACTCTGAGCTAAACTCAGGCAGCACAAGCATGCACAGTAGATCTGCACATGGATCCTGCTCCTTCCTGTCTGTTGACCAATAGGAGAGGAGCTGACTCAAGAAGGACTGCCCACCTTATTTGCATAATAATGCAGAAATGCATAAGGTAATGTAAATACAGGAGACAGAAATGCTAAAGCAACACATGGAATTAAAAAGACTTGTGGGAAAATTTATATACCGTATTTTTCGGACTATAAGCCACGACTTTTTTCCTGAACTTTGAACCATGCGGCTTATAGTCCGGTGCGGTTTATACATGGATTTTTTTCTTCAGCCACCAGGGGGCTCTTATGCTCCATTTGCTTCAACCACTCGCTTCAAAAAAAGAAGAAAAAAAGAAAAAAGCGATCGCTTCCAGAGCCGACTGTTGTACCAGGAAGCAGCGATTTAAAGATAGTCAATGGCCAAAAACTCATAAAAGGGGATAAAACAGACATTTTTCACGGTGGAATCTGACTGATAAAAACTTTGGAGCTTAATCCAGGACCAGTTTGTGGATAAACGTCAAGTGAAGAGCTGCTGACTTTTTTTTTTCGGCATTGCACTCCCCGGGGAAGGAATCCCATGCAGTGACGTATGCTGGAGCGGGAGGGCTTTCCCACCACAGCTTTACACAACAACAGGTACCGCTGTGTGACGCAGCTTTTCTCCGCTTGTTTAACTCCGAAACTGAAGAGGATTTCGATGGTTTCAGTGCGCTGGGGGACGATGAATGAGACTTTTTGTTGGACTAGAAACTTAAAGAAAACTACCAAAATAAGGTCAGTTAAATGAACCGTATTCCTCCGAACTTTAATTCCTAAAGGTTTGCTTTTTATGTTTTGATGTTGAATTCACATTTTTGACAACAATTTTGGGTGTACTGTTTTGTTTTTGTTTTTACTGATGGGGGTGGGGGGTGCGGCTTAGTCTGGTGCGGCTTATAGTCCAAAAAAATACGGTAAATATAAACATTTAAGAGACATAAAAACATCCACAAGTACAAGGAAAAACAAAAAATATAGATTTTCAAAAACAGTAAAATAATGTGCTGAAATATATGGATTATTGGAACTAAGCTGGAAAAATAAAAAAGGTCAATTACATCATAAAACAAGACGTAAATTTATCCTTTTTTAATTTATTTGGTGCATTTTAAAGCGTATTTATTTATTTATTGGTCCATTTATATATTTTATTTCTAATTATGTCAGTCTGAGATCATTAACATTATAAAACAAGAGGCTAACATAGGCATCTATTCACATAGAAGTCTACTTCAAACCTGCCAACATCTGCTTACAGCAACGAGGAACACCTGTTCATGTTAACAAGAAGCTGTGGACTGAAGCAGTTCTAGGGGGTCCAGGGGTGTATACCCCCAAATTTATTTTGTAAAATATCTACTAAAACTGTGCATTTTCCAGCCATTTTAGGCACATTTTACTAAATTCTTGGGATTAATAAAACATAAAATCAGTATTTTATGATGGTGGAACACAGAAAACAGACTGAACGTTACCTGAGATCATAACTGAAACTTTCATTATTTTGTTTTCTATTTACACACTGAAAAATGACATGAAATATCCTGCATCATATAAAGCAGCTGAGAAACCTTCAGAACAATTTACCTTCATAAACCTGAGTAACAGTGATTATCCTACAGATTATCACAAGTTAGAAAATCTTTTCCCTCGTTTGTGACGCCCCCCTATATAGCCGGTGCCCTTAGCGTTTGCCTATACTGCCCAATCCACCCCTGAGTTGAACCCATTCAAATAATGTTTTCAGTGAATACCTGGTAGGAAACCTGGAACGTCCACAAAGGTGATGATGGGAATGTTGAAGGCGTCACAGAAGCGAACAAAACGAGCTCCTTTCACTGAGGAGTTGATGTCCAAACAGCCTGATGAGCAGAACAAACATGAACTGAACTAAACTAAAGCTTTTCGTTTAGTTTGATTTCTTTTGACTTACCTGAAGCTACTTTAGGTTGATTGCCTACAATGCCCACAGTGCGCCCGTTCATTCTGGCAAATCCCACCACGATGTTTTTAGCGTAGGCGGGCATGATCTCAAAGAAGTCCCTCTCGTCGACGATCTGAACAGAAGCAGAGGACAGAGTTTTACTGCTGAGGTTACACACAGCTGTGTATCTGTAGGTGAGGAGGTGATCACACACAGCGTGAATGATGTCCAACATGTCGTAGGCTTTTGTTGACTCCAAYGGGACGATGGTGTCCAACGACTTCACCAGACGGTCGCTGTGGATGAAGAACACATCTCTGTTGGTTTATATATGATCAGAGTTCTGTCCTACATTAATGTGTGTGTGTGTGTGTGTCTGCTCAGAACTGTGTGTTTATGTGGAGCAGTGCATGCTTCTACTACTGCATGCCATTTTGTTTCAATCGGTCTGCTTCCAGAACTTCTTCATATTAGAAATACAGCGGGTAAAATAAGTTTTGAACACATCACCATTTTTCTCAGTAAATATATTACTAGAGGTGCTAATGACATGAAATTTTCACCAGATGTCGGTAACAA
>NW_013952634.1:181519-183091 GCF_001266775.1 Austrofundulus limnaeus
TTGTTACCGACATCTGGTGAAAATTTCATGTCATTAGCACCTCTAGTAATATATTTACTGAGAAAAATGGTGATGTGTTCAAAACTTATTTTACCCGATGTATTACTGTTCACTTAGGGCTGTGCGGTATATGTGGTAGACTGTAGAAATGGTATAAAGTTGGCCTACGGTAGAAATTTACCCTCTACCGTTCTGTCGTCAGTTACGTCATCGCACCTGTGTGAACAGGGCTGCGAGTGCAGAGAGGAGCAGGAGGAGTTCAAAATATAATGAAGAAATATAGCATTTTAAAACATGTATTGAGAGAATAAATCCTCAAAATTTTCCCCTCCCGCTGTAGAAAAGTTACATCTGGATCCTTCCCTCCAACTCTCCCGCTGCACGTCGCGCAGAGCGAAGCTTTAACAACCGTAGTTTTTTTGCACCGAAGTTGTCAGAAATAAAACTTGTTTTTCCTACATTGTTACCCACAGAGATGACAAAAGAAAAAGACGTGGACGTTCGTTCAGTCATAAATCATCTTACTAATTTAACAGTCGCTTCTGCTCTGATGATGAAGAGGAGAGCGCAGCAGAGCAGCAGCKGRTMAGTTCAGCAGGCAGAAGCTCATTGTTTGGCAGGCAGATATTACATTTATTTGGCTTCACCACACTTACATTCCAGTTACCTGAAATTGTTTTATGACAGGACTATGTGCAGCTTAAACCCCTTAAGGTCCTGTTACACTATATAGCATTTTAGGCAACAATGAATTTTTTTATGTCTAAATGACTAATTTTACGTGAAGTACTGGTTATAACAACCACTTTATAATGATATTGTTGAAAATTTGACAAATATTTTTGTTTATTGTTGAAACTGTTTTGCAATATATACAAAACCCTCTTTTGTACTTCTGCTCATTTGCACTACAGCAAAAATACTGGGTTTGATTATTAGTTTTCTTCAAAAAAAAGCTCTAAAAATTACATTATCTTTGCTTTTTATGATAATTTTCTGCTGTGAAATATACCGTTACAGTGAAAGGATTGARTTTATACATGATATGAATTTGAGGTCATACGACCCAGCCCTGTGTTCCCACTTTATATCTAACAGAATGTCAGCTCCCCAAAGCTAAAACCCAGAGCGTCACTGCTCGTCTCTCTGGGACTGAGATCAGCGAGCTGTGTGTTGGTGTGTGTTGGTGTGTGTTGCTGAGTCGGTGGACGGGTTCATCAGAACAAGCAGCAGACATACAGAAACACTGGTCGATCATCTGCACCTGCTGAACCAACAGACTGAACTTGTTTGTTCCTGTCCTCCTGTCCTATCGTTGTTGTTGTTGTTGTTTAGGTGTTTAGCTTCGTGCTTCATTAGGAGTGCAGTGGGAGAAACTGATGATTTCTCCTCCACATCTTCCTGCAGGGTTCCTACCAAGTACACTTCGCTGCAGCATGCAGMWCGGGGCGGTGACAGACCTTTCCGTCGGTCCCATTCCCTATATGGAAATGGGACTATTGCATTCCGAACATGAAGGGGGCGCTAGTGACACTATTTTCTATCGAACACTTTCAACATTAACAATACAAA
>NW_013952634.1:183521-185731 GCF_001266775.1 Austrofundulus limnaeus
TACGATAATTATCGTACACCTGGCAACACTTACTTCAACGTGAGTAGAAGAAACTCTCTAACTTCTTCCTTTCTTCTTCCTTTGCTCTCTTAATCCCGCGCAACCTTCATTTCCGGAATGCAATAGTCCCATTTCCATATAAGGTATGGGACTGACGGAAAGGTCTGTCACCRCCCCGTTCTGCATGCTGCAGCGAAGTGTACCTCGTTCCTACAGCCTGAGCCAAGTTAAATGTAGGACTTTTTAATGCCACTTGAAATTAAATTTAAGACCAATTTCACAATGAACACGTGAAATAAAAACAAAAACAGAGCTACTTCTGTGGTCGCTCCTCCACATTCACCTCTCTCACATGTGACATTTTAAGGCTAATTAAGGTCTTATTTTTAGATGGATGAATTCAACGTTGTTTAAGACATTTTATGGATCAGTGGGAATCCTGTCGTCCTAACCATGAACACTCTGTGAGACAAAGACGTCCAAAACGCCCTAATCTGCTTGTTCCAGTATGAACCAGCATGTTTTTGGTCTGTGAGAAGAAACCAGAAGAAAAGCAGGCTAACTAAGCAGAAAGGTGTCACTGTACAGGGTTCCTACAGTTTAAAGTAAGTTAAATTTAAGACTTTTAAAGACTTTTTAATGCCAACTGAAATAAAATTTAAGACCAATTTCATAAAAACCACAAAGGACAAAAAAAAATTTAAAACTGTAGCAGAAACTCATGAATCAAAGTATTTTTGAAGTATTCAAATATTGATAACAGACCAATTGTTTTTATCCAGATCTAACTGCTTTTTCATCAAATACAGCAAAAACATCTTAGCAGTCAGTTTAATGACCCAAAATTTGGAGTTTTAGGACCCACAGTGGGGTTTTAACCCCAATTTGCTGTAGATGAAACCTTAAGTGCACGTGACATCAAAATTTGTAAGAAAAGTTAATGCATTTTTAAAAAGACAACATTAACATATTACAAAACAAATTTCACGTTGCTCAGATGAACAGTTGTTGAGATATTTGCATCTAAGTAACAGGAAGTGATGTCAAAGAGGAATGTCTGCATGTACTGTAAATATTTAAAAAAACAAACGTTAGCATTATTTTAATATTTGAGCTGAATTACAATCATCCTATTTACAATGTGTTCACATTTTTAAGACTTCTGACAGATTGATTTAAGACATTTTAAGGCTAATTAAGGCCTTATTTTTGGATTGATGAATTCAGTGCCTTTTAAGACTTTTTAAGGATCTGCAGGAACCCTGCTGTGCCTCATGTTTCACACAGTTTCACAGCTTTATTACAAACACACACTCTTCCAGCTGTTTGGAGGTAAAGGCAGTTTGCTCACCTGGGGTCGTGGCACTCTCGGATCGGGGCGGGGTCCTGGTTGCTCAGTGGGAGGAAGTTGAAAAACTCTCGCAGGTTGAGCAAAGCCTCGACRTCGTTCTCAAACGCGCGATGAGCCACGCCTGAACGTAAAAAAAAAAGACTCATTTTAGTGGAAACGTTCTTTGAGCAATAGCCTTTACTAAAACCCACGTCAGTGACTTSATGCATAAACACAAATACAGCTCATGTTCTGTCTGACCCGACACAGTCGTGTGGGTTTTGGCTCCTCCGAGCTCCTCCTGCGTCACGTCTTCGTTGGTGACGGACTTCACAACATCCGGTCCTGTGATGAACAGATAGGACGTGTCCTGAAAACAACACAGGTCAGCGAGTTTCAAACAGGTGCACACTGCTCGTCTGTGGGCGGGGTTTGCTGAGTGGATATGAGCAGCCTCGTACCTTCACCATGAAGGTGAAGTCTGTCAGGGCGGGGGAGTAGACCGCCCCTCCTGCACAGGGACCCATGATGAGGGAGATCTGAGGGACGACTCCTGAGGCCAACACGTTCCTCTGCAAACGAGAAGAACTTCCTTTACTTTTCAGACAGACCTGGCTTTTAACCAAGGATAGAAAAATGGTGCCAAATTTACAAAAACACAAGCCCATACGTGTCTGCAGTGGTGGGCACAGCTCCCCTAAAGCACTAAAGCCCTAATAGGGAACTAATTTCCTGATTACACTGCAAAAAATGTCCACCTAACCAAGTTTTAAAATCTTATATCAGCCAAAAAGTCTTTTTGATCTTGTTTTGAGACTGATTTACTAAACAAGAACTGATTGTGTAAGAATAATAATCTTGTTTTTAAAATGTGTAAGAT
>NW_013952634.1:187646-188898 GCF_001266775.1 Austrofundulus limnaeus
ATGGATGGATGGATGGATGGATGGATGGATGGACAGTGCTTTAGGACTTTTGGTAATTTTAATATTTATTAGCGGATTAGCACTTGCTAAATTTATAGATTAAATTTAGAAGCACTAACTGAGGTCTATAAATGTTATTGATCAACGTTAATGTTAACAGCTGAGGGTGAAAGCTGTCACTCATTTTGTTCAAATGTGTCACTTATCTACCAGGTCAGTGACTCCCAACCAGGTACCCCTAGTGGTATGTGAGCATATTACAGGTGGTACGTGGAAAAATTTCCTAGTTGTGTAAAAAAATTAAACTAGATTTCCGCAATGGGGAAATTGCAGACAAAATCGCAGAATTGACAAAACAAAATAGAATCCAGTAAGAAATGCAGAATCTCACTGAATTTGCTTCGTTTGGGYGAGTTTCTGAGGCCGCTTCCTTCACCTGCCATTACCCGCTTTATTTATTTAATTGCTTATTCACTTCCAAGGCAACATTTTTATCTTTGTTTAATTTGAGTTGAAAGGGGAAAAAATGCCTGAGAATTTAATGTTCAAGTTAAGAGGATTAAACAAACAATTGTCATTTGATAATTAGGTTTTGTACATTTTTCTTTGGGAAAATCATAAATACGTTTGAGGGGGTACAAGTGGTATGACAAAATGGCTCAGGGGGTACACAAGTCTAAAAAGGTTGAGAACCACTGCATTAGGTGACATATTAACAATATATGAACCCAAATACAGCTGTGGAATGTCAATGATAAGACTTAATAGAGCAACATGACATTATGTGACTCATGTTGTCTGTTCAGAATGTTCATAGGTTGACTGGGCTATTTTAGTGCTTTAGAATTAGCTTTTGCTAATTTTTCTTAGTGCGTTAGTGCTTTAGAATTAGGGGACCTAAATATTTGAGTTAGTGTTTTAGGGCTAGTGGAACAAATTTTTAGATTAGTGCTGCCCACCACTGCATGTCAGGAAACAATCAGGAGAGTTGTTAAAACGTTGCGCAGTCTGCCGTCAACTTTTAGATTTAATAATTACAATTCAGGCTGTAAAGCAAAAAATGAGTAAAAAGTAGGGGTGTCCTGATCCGATATTGATATCCGTCCGATATCAGCCAAAAAACGAGTATCGGATTTTATCGGCCTGCATAAAAATGTCCGATATAAGCGCTCCAATATTAGCAGTCCGTTCCAGCAGTTCACTGCCTCCGCTCCAGTGTTTCTATCCAGCAGAGCTTGGATCCAGCATGCAG
>NW_013952634.1:189824-191334 GCF_001266775.1 Austrofundulus limnaeus
GTTCTTCACTTTAAAATGTATGTCCATGATCCATTGGTTAAAAATAAATGGGTCAGTTTTTCTCATACATACTCTTTTTCACTGTTTGACTTGATCAAGACTTTTCTAAGATTTTACATTACAAAATAGGTAAAAGTGTGTGACTTGTACTGTTTTGGTAACGGGTCAATATCGGTATCGGACAATTCTCAAAGTTGTAATATCGGTATCGTATCGGAAGTGAAAAAGTGGTATCGGGACATTTGTACCAGGAATATATCTGCGTATCCAGCAAGGGACTCCACTCCCTCCTGGATCCGAGCTCCTCCCGAGTCGTTCAGCCCAATGACAGGAGCCCCAACCGTCATGGCCTGATCCATGATCTGAACACATATTTAAGTGGGAGAACATGAAAAATGCAAATACACACATAATCAATAATGAACTGTTTATAATCAATGACAAGCAACAGGAATAAAAGAAATAACGAGTTCAGGTTTACCTTACAGATCTTCTGAGCATGAGCTCCAGACAAGCTGCCACCAAACACTGTGAAGTCCTGACAAAGCAAACAGAGCTCATTAGAAATATTACAAAGTTCAGCAGAGCTGCTACTATAAATGTTATTTACCTGGCTGAAAACATACACCAGCCTGCCGTTGATCCTGCCCCGGCCCGTCACAACRCTGTCACCAGGAAACTGCAAGGGGAAAGAAAAAAAACCACACAATTTTAACAAAATAAAATAAAAAAATCTCCTTTCTGCTGTCTTGTTTTTTTTACCTTGTTACTGTCCTGCTCCATGCCAAARTCAGAGCAGCGATGCTCCACAAACATATCCGTCTCCACAAAGGACTCKGGGTCCAGCAGGAGCTCAACCCGTTCCCTGGCTGTCAGCTTCCCCTACAAAACAACACAAAACAGAAATGTGCTTTGTGAAGGGGGACAGGAAACACTAAAGGTGCCTCATTAAAAGACGCTTCAAAGTCTTCATCCTGTATCAGACTGAGAAACACAATAATTATACACACAAACATTCAGGAACACTTCTAATRCTTTCAGTACCATTATTCACAACCTGGACGTGTCTGAACAGGTGTTTTTATATATTTTATAATTAGTTTTAGACCTTAGACCTTTGTTAYATTTAACTCAAAATGATTTATTCAAACCTCAAAGGATGTTTTTGTAACTTGTCATAAAACACTGTAAAAACCTAAAAATTCACGTGACCATCAGTCTTCTACTGATCTGATTTATRGTTTTCACACAGCCCTTACTTTTCAGTTTTGTTCTGTCTGCCTGTTCAAGTTATTATTTATTAGGGGTGTAAGAAAATATCGATACACTGAAATATCGCGATATTTCATTTCCCGATACTGTATCAATATTCTAAAGCCCTGTACTGATTTTTAATTAAGGTTTAAAATGTCAACCTTCATGCAAACCATTCATTTTTATGTTGTAGTTCAGCCTCTGACCACTAGTTGGCAGCAGTGAGCCAGCCATTTGGCTCCTCTACCTCTTGAGC
>NW_013952634.1:192699-194213 GCF_001266775.1 Austrofundulus limnaeus
CCGGGGTAAGGAGGGGAGGCTAGACCGTCCAAATTCACAGCCTCTTTTTTTCTGGTCTTCCCGGTCTACCAAGGACCCGGCCCGACTCAACAGGGTAGTCTGGGTCCTCAGGAGGACCCGGCCTGTCGTTTTGTACACAGCCATTAGCTTTTCTCTTTTTTTTTCCAGTAAGAGGTTTTTATTTAATAGAATTTTTGGACAAAAAAAATCGCAATATATCTCAATATATCGCCTTGCTTATAGTATCGCAATATATCGGGATATATCGTATCGTGACCCVTCTGTTATGATATGTATCGTATCGCCAAATTCTTGCCAATACACAGCCCTATTATTTATCATGATTATTACTATAAAACACTAGGCATTTCTCTTTTCCTAATTTCTTTGCATTATCATTATGCTTTGATGCGAGTTCACCGTGTTTAAAACAAAGGAATAATACTAATAACTCTTTTTTAAACATAAAACAGTCTGTGAGAATACTTAATATTTTAACTGTYCTGTACCTTTAATTGAGATTAATACATTAACTTTCTGGGGTTTAAATCCCTTGAATGCATTTAAAGCAGTACAAATCATTTGTAAGTCCATTTTAAAACGTTAAAGCATTGCAAAATAGAAAGTTAAATTAGRTGTCACGTTTGGGCCAGTGCCTCTTTACCTTTTTATGCTGTGCATCTATTCTCTTCTGACCTCCGCCGACCAACGCCGCCTTCCGTTTCTTCTCAATCCTCTCCTTCACGGACAGGTGGCTGACCGAGTACCACCGACAGTCCCGCTGGAGACTCGTCTGAAGCGGGGAAGCCGGTGTAGCGCCAAGTTTTACTTGCGCTAAACTTCTGAAGGAGACCCTCAACCCATTTATCAGTCCACAAGTGCTACGAGCTACACCGAAGGCCGCCATCATTGCTGTGACTGCACCGTGACRGCAGTGGGAAAGGCAGATACTCGAACCAATAGCGATTGAGGGTGCAAATCCTTCTGGCCAATCAAAATAAAGAACTCTGTAGCCGGTTCCCTGTGGGCGGGGCTTTGGTTTCTCCTGAAGAAACTATGGAAGAGTTTTCCCAGAGTTGTGTCTGTCAGGCACACGATCCAGTGTCACGTTGACGTAAAGTTAAAAAAAAAGAACAAAGTTTGCATTAAATTTAGTAAAAGCATCTTAAATTAGTGAAAAGACCAATAAAACTTGCAATTTTCTGAAGCATCATTACTGTTTCCAAAATGAGCTGTATCCAGTTGCCAAAAATACTTGTTCTTATATCCGGAAGAAGAAGAAGCAGGAAAAAAAACAATYAAAAATAACTATAATTTATGTAGAACATACATAACTTAATGGATAAAGGAAAAAGATTACCGTAAATATAGAAAAACACATCATTAGCTTTCTTGTGCCTCACTCCCCATCAACAACTTTTTCATTTATTATTTCTTAGAGATACACTTTATCACAATCCAGCAAATCAGTAAAAAAAGAGAACCAA
Source organism: Austrofundulus limnaeus (assembly GCF_001266775.1). Lineage (NCBI taxonomy): Eukaryota > Metazoa > Chordata > Actinopteri > Cyprinodontiformes > Rivulidae > Austrofundulus > Austrofundulus limnaeus. Next base: position 194,187 of record NW_013952634.1, read on the forward strand.
CTTCACTAAAATTATTTGACTTTAGAA
>NW_013952634.1:194774-196659 GCF_001266775.1 Austrofundulus limnaeus
GTGCTATTTTTTAACTAAATTTATTAATTCCAAAATATTTTAATTTATTTTACATATAAGTATGTTATGCCTGTCAGAAAATAAAGAACCACTTTTTAAGATTTGGCCAACAAAATAGTCTCCATGTATGTTATGGTCACAGCTGAAAGACAGACGCTACTGTAACCAGGGTAACCAGACGAAGTCTCGCGAGACTACCGTTCCTATCGAGAGATTGTTGTGAGGAAAAGTGGAAAACCGAATGATTGATGCACATGTAAAACGGCAAGTTAGCTATGTTTCGGTCACTGCTCGCCAAGCAGTACAGGAAAACGAGTGGAAATAGAAGGGTTTTGGATTGCGGGATGCATTTTGCACTTCTAACCGAGGGATAAGGCGGCCCGAGGAGGGTTAGTGATACGGTTAATTCCGCGATAGCTAATTCGGCTGCAGATGCTAACGCTAGCTCGTTAGCTTTGTTTACATCAAGTGCGCGCCTGTTGGGTAAATTCCAACCGAGCRAATTTGTGACGCTAGCAGCGTCTTTGCCCTCAACCGATCACTATCACAGGAAAATAGTCAGATTGTAAAAATAAACCTCTATGGCTATTTTCGACCATTTCTTAATATGAAACGTTTGGCTAATAATTAAGCTAACTTAGCTTTATGATGCTAACAATTTCACCATCATGGCTCGCTCGGTTTCTTTTTTAGCCCATATGTTGCGTCAGGGTTGTGCGATTTGTCACATAGTTTGCAACTGATGGACTTTTAAATTGCATTTTGAAAGAACTCAAGGAAAGGAAAGAAAACGACCACAGAAACCGAGGATGCTAACGTGAGCTAGCTCCTGCTGCGCTAGCTAACGTTGTGCGCGTTATTATTAACAGCGCTTTCATTGTGATCGCTACTTGCATCGTGTTAATAATTTATTATGGCATTCTGCGTCGACATACTACAGTGATTATTATTATTATTTTGCATCACCAAGCCGCTTTTTCCCCCTCCTACATCCTGACGAAGGTTGACTTTTTGCTGCGTGCGGCTGGATTTAGCCCCCCGGACAGTGTTTTTTTTTCTTCTTCTTCTTCTTCCCTAACGCTGGGAGACAGACCGCTATGAATCCTGTGAATGCAACCGCTCTGTATGTGTCTGCCASCCGGGCAGTGCTGCAGTGCGACCCGCGGCAGCCCCAGACTTTTGCAGAGATGTACAAGCAGCTGCCCTTCTTCCGACAGTCCCTGGCTTGTCTAGTCTGTGGTAAGCATCCCGAAAAATGTGCAAAATAGCGCACAGTCAGTGTTGTTTTGTGCAACCACGTCCCCGGTTTGTTTTGATAAATTTGAAATGCATGTATTTTCAGTCTCTGATCACTTGCTTGTTATTCATGTTGAGTGTATTTCTGTGGGCGTGAGTTTGCAGCAGCTTTTCACGATTTCTCGCGTTTACAACTGTGGTCTCCTTAGCAACAGAGGCTGTCCTGACAAGACAGATGACTCCTCTGTTGTGCTCGCGCTGCTGAACCACGTGCTTCCTATTCATGCTTTATTTACTCTCTGACTCTTAATGCTGACGCAGCTTAGAGTACAAGCAGTACTCAAAAACACAACATTTGTGACAGAAGTTAATTTGTTAGTGCTTTGGTTGTGGTTATCTATTTATGCCTTTTATGGAGATATCTGATCTGTTTTGCTGGTTTAGAAGTAATTTACATTTTTATGGCAGATAAAAAAGTTATTAAATCCGCTGAAGTGCTTATGCTAATAAATAATTGTCTGAAAAAMCAACCTTTTTTATGAAAAAGGACCATAAAGGATTTGTATTGCAAATAGGCCTGTCACGATAACAAATTTTGCTGGGCGATTAATTGTCTCACAATTTATTGCGATAAGCGATAATATTGCCT
>NW_013952634.1:197976-208315 GCF_001266775.1 Austrofundulus limnaeus
ACTCCTCCCACACTAAGAAAACAGGAGGGGAGGAGTCAGCTGAGCTCCTGTGTAGCGGAGCACAGAGAGGGAGAGAGACGAAGTAAACAAACAAGCAGGAAAATGAAACTTATCCTCCTCATTTTTTTACTGACCTCAAAATATTTATTGTGCAATTAATTGATTTATTGACTATTGCGACAGGCCTAATTGCAAATTATAAAAAAAGAAAAATTGAAATGTTATCCTGTGTTGTATCTAATGGTGCATTTTAGGGCTGGACAATAAATCAGTAACAATATATATTGTGATAGACATGTGAATAATATTTTAAAAAGTTGTCCAATAGAATGTTGATAATTTCACTGAACTCAGAATCCTACAGCATTGTAGGCTAAATTAATCAGGCTTTTTTTCCTGGTCCTTATTTCAAATAGTAAAAACAAAAAAAAACTAATCAATAATCATTGAAAGCAACTGATTGAAATGTTTATTTCTTGATGCATTTTTCAGGCATATATCACCCAGCCCTAGTGCATTTTGAAAAAGTTTAACCCAGTGGTCTTTTAGATATATAGTTGTGCAATGTGTGCCCGCACTCAGTGTAAATAAAGTGCACCGCTAAATCTGCTGAAAACACGTAATGTTTAATCAGACCGGTGAAGAGCCTCAGAGAAGATGTTCAGGTGGAAATATGAGTGAATCAGAGTCAAGTAAGACAACTGCCAATAATGAGGGGTCAAGTCGGACGGAGAAGAGCCATAAAAACACAGATTTGCAGAATATTTGCTAGACTAGTTGGTTTACCTGTTCAACCTGACGTATCCTTTTCCTCTGCATACTTGACTCATCAAATCTGTAAATATGTACCAGTACGTATTAGTTCTCAGGCGTCTCGATACCACGCAGCTCTTTTGTGGACGTCACCATTGATGACTGGTTTTTAAACTTTGCCTGTTTCCGCACATAAACGCCTGYGGTAGTGGCAGCCATTCACAAATTTTGCTAACACAAATGTAAACTGTAAGTACACATTAACCACTAATGTGAGAGAGAAAAAAAGTGCAGATTTTGTTTGTTCATTAATTTGGTTTTCACCGGACTTTACGACTTTGAAATAAGTAACATTAAAATAAATATTGAAGATAAATCCTTAGTGAATCTGACATCATTGTATGTAAGTCGTTATGTTTTTTTGTCTGAACTGATCAGATAAGTGAGACAATGGATCATTGAAATGTTTTTTAAGTATAAACTTTATAGTTGTCACACTGAGTGTTGATAACAGTAAAGTTGAAGCTCTGTTTGATAAATGTACTCAGTGTGAATGTCTGCTCTTAATATGGTACCATTAGCCAAGCTAATAGACTTAGGGCTGCACGATATCAAGAAAACCTGCGATGTGCGATAACAGTGCTTAATATTGCGATGACGATATGACTTGCAATAAATCAACAAATACTTTGAAGTGATTTATGATTTGATGTTGTTTCTCTAGTTCATTTTATTGATCAGATTGATGCTGACAAACCACATAAATGCAAACATTAGAGCCAATCATTTATTGCAATTTATGCATGTTTTCTGATATGCATATTGCACTGGCTGTTATCGTGATAACGATAAATTTGCAATATATTGTGCAGCCCTAAATAGACTGTATCATAAACTCTATGCATTTTTAAAAGTCTATTTTTTTTTCTGTTTTAGGCAAACTACTCCAGGATCCCATCTCCCCAACACACCCAGAGTGTCAGCATTATGTCTGCTTGGGCTGTAAAGGCCAGAAGATGCAGATCAGGCTGTCGTGCAGTCGCTGTAAGGACTCTTCCTGTTTCCAGGAGAACAAGCAGCTTTCCCTCCTGGTGCAGTGCTACAGAAAGCTCTGCCTCTACGTAACTCACTCGCCCCTGCTGCAGTCGATCAGCAGCCACGTCGGAGGCTCTCCAGAGGTCATGGGCCTGCTCGAAGAGGTGCTGACGTCCCACGAAGCGGAGACGGACGACCCGGGCTGGCTTCAAGAAGACGGGAACCTGTCTGCTCCCGAGTCTCTCACCCCCACAGAGGCACCGCCTGTTCCCACCGAGCTCTCAGCTGCTCCCCAGAGCTCCTCCTCCGACCCTCCGTGTTTCAACGGACGCCAGGAATGCAACGGAGACGCGCTGGAGGATCTGGATCCCTCTTCCCCGGAGCTGGAAGTGTGTGAACTGGTTGAGGAGCGGCAGCATGCGGCAGTAGCTGTATCTGATGCTGCTTGTGGCGGTTTGGAGCTGAGTCTGACCACTGGACCTTTAACACCGACGCCAGGCACTGTGTGCTCACTCAGGGGTGGGGAGGCTTGTAACAGGGAGCTGGAGGAGGGAGAGGTGTTGCTCCTCAGTGTAGAGGAGGTCTTACAGACATTAGATCCCCTTCAGCCCGGGCGAGACTCTCTTCATTCACAGCCAGAAAGGATACACACACACATAGCCACGGACAGAGCACACACTCACATGTACCTGCAGCTGGACGCAGCCCACAACTACACACAGATCCAAACTGGCAGGACTAACACAGTGGCAGGTCACGGTGCTCACACACAAGCATCTTCCTGCGAGCCTTCAGCAGCCTCCAAGCCCCCACCAATCCGCCTTAACCGCAAGCGCTCCCGGTCCGAGAGTGACCGGGAGCAGGTGAAGCCCCTCCCCATCGTCTCCATCCTGCAGGGCTCCCCGTATTTACACACTCCAGCCTCCCCCCACACGCTGCACACAAAACTCCCTACGCCTCCCGTAACGACGCCGGCGCACACGTACTCCTCCCTTCCCAACGGCGTGCTCTCCAAGCCCAGTCGTCCCCCACAGAACCACAGCAAGGGCGCCAGGAAGCACGTGGAGCAAAGCCCCAAGAAGCCCCACGCCAAGGCTCGCAGCGGTGGAGGGTCAAAGACCAAGGACCGGAGCAAGGAGCAGCGCCTGCTGTCAGGCTGCCTACTGCCCACRCCGCCTGTTAGGCCTCCTTACAAGAAGCAGGTGGAGAAGAAGGGCTGCAAATGTGGCCGGGCCACTCAGAACCCATCAGTTTTAACCTGTAGGGGGCAGCGCTGCCCCTGTTACTCTAACCGCAAGGTGAGACCATCACTGTTTCTGCATTAATACAAACTAACTCTGTTTATTCATCACTTCTTATGGTTACATTATACTTTGATCTGTATATTTATTTATTTAAGGCTTTATTAATTTCATTAAAAATAAATTGTTTATACAAAAGAAAAAAATACAAATCACAAATAAAATGCAAAGCAGTAGGAAGGAGAAAATTTTACCCAATTAAATTCAAACAATAGTAATTTACATAAAATTGTGTATCTATTATTTATATTATTGTGTTATTTAATAATACATTTAATTTAGTTAGAAAATGTGTTAAAAGGCAGGTGCTACTCACAGTCCTCTTCATCAGTACTGCTACATTTCAAAATGTAAAATATAACAACGCATCTATTTGATTTGTTTATTTTTCAAAACTAGCATATGAATGCCGAGTGCTTGACTTGTTATTAAAGCTAAAAGAAAAACACTAGCTAAATAAGACAAAATGCTAGCTAAAAGTAGTAAAACACTATTAAAAAGCTTAAAGTAGTGAAAGGAGAGCTAAAAATAGCAAAACAGTACCTAGTAACTAAAAGCAATGAAATGTTTGCTAAAAGTTAAAAATAGAGAAAGAGTAGCTAAATGTAGCAAAAGGCTATATAGCAGAGCAGTAGCTAATAGAGCAGAGGTGCCCAGAGTGGAGCCGTAATTTGGCCCACCAACAGTAGTCCTGATTATTAGATTATAATCTGACCTGTAGAAACATTATATTTCCACTTTTCAACCACTGGTACAACTATAGGTACAAGGAGCTGAAGTCACTTTAACTTTGAATTAAGATTAAACATAAAATACAAGTAACTACATGAGACATTTAGATTAGATTTAAGCCCATATCTAGATTTACACACCTTATATCACATATACTCAAAATTTAACTTGTGAAAATCCCATGAATCTTTGCTGCCTGAACATATGTTGAATTTTCCCCATGTCCATGGGTTGAAAAAAATAATAATGTGGGCAACTGCACTGGCTGCTAGCTTAATCATAAAAATAAAACAACTTTACTTAAGAAGTATTTGCATTTCATGTATTATATTACTGCATTTGGCCCGCGGCCTGTAATAGAGCATTTAGGCTGAAGCCGTTCACAAAGTGAACGAAGTTTTAAACAGAACTGAAGAGGTCTCGGTGTATTTCTATGGGGAAAATCTCTGTGAATAAAGTGAACCATTTCAAAATTTATAGACGTTACAAAAAACAAATCCAGCACCTGTCTCCTGGATGAGCTGAACTTCTTCAAATATGGCTAAAACAACACAAAGTGTTCAGAAGCAGCTAGATTGCAAAAGGAAGAAAAACTAAGAATATAGTGAAAGTTGCTCAGTCGCATTTTGCAAAAATGAGTTATTTTTTTTGTTTGAAAACTCTTCACAGCGTTGGTGGGGGGTTATTTCATGTCTCTTTGATCACTCCGTTTCAGAAGGTTGTGATTGTAACCATTTCTGCAAAGTCAACCAATCTGCACTTCCTGCAATCCAAGCCTRCAAGATGAAAATGTCACTTAGTCAGATTTTACCACTAAAATGTGTGCGAGTCTTGCAGCTGTTCTGCGTAACAGAAAGCATGTGTGCATGTGTGTGTGTGTGTGGCCGAAGTGTTGGAGGCTAACGTCGTCCTCTCCCATCCTCTCAGGCGTGCCTGGATTGTATCTGTCGGGGTTGTCAGAACTCCTACATGGCCAACGGTGAGAAGAAGCTGGAGGCTTTCGCCGTGCCGGAGAAGGCCTTGGAGCAGACGCGGCTCACTCTCGGCATCAACCTGACCAGCATCACGGCGGCCGCGGCGCTCCGCAACCCGGCGACCACCAGCATCCGCGCCAACACCCTCCTCAACGTGGCCACGGCCACGGGGACTCCRGTGACCACGGCCTTCCTGTCCCCCAGCCCCCCGCGGGATCCCAACTACGAAGACAGCCTGGAGCTGCTGATCGGATGAGCGGCGGGCTTGTGACGGCCGATCGCTGGGTCTGTGGGGACCACCTGCACCCCTTCCTTCACGGGGGAGGGAAGCACGGCAGCTATCATATTCTGTGACCTGCTCTTTTTCTTTGTTGGAAAATGCTGAGTAGTAAAACTAGCATGGGTGTGCCAAAGCCTCCTGTATTGTGCCTACGTGCCGGTGTGTTGTGCTGCCAGTCTGTAGTTACTTCATTTAAGGATGTTCATAGACGACAGACATAAGAGGCAATAGAAACCCAGGACAGGTTATTCTAGTATGTGTATGCTTGTGTGGATTTTATTATTTCTTCAAATTCGGTGCAAAATGTTAGCATCTGCAACCTTGTGTTTATCAAAGCTGCAGCCGTTTTCCAGTTCGAGTGTTGCTGTCTTTACTGGTATCAGGACAGTCAGTACTAACTCCTAACATGTTCACAGTTTAACTGTAAATGTTCGTTCTGTCAGTAGTCCCTTCAGTCCGAGCACCRTCAGCTGGTTTTCAGCTTGTCTGATGATGTCAGAGCACTTGCCTGGTGCCACGGTTTGAGTGCGTGCGTGAGATTAACTCTAATATTAGAGATATACGCTCGATTGGTAAAACAGCACCTAAAGCTCCTCTTGGTTATCACAGCAATAGCAACAAGGAGCCCGCCTGCTCCGGTTGTTTACACTTTTATCATTGCAGACTGTAAACATCGTGATATGATTGTACACAGTTATGTGGAAAATTAAACTGAAGCCATAGGTTGTCATGAAAAAGAAAAAAAAGATATCCTTTAACTACACACACAAATTTGACTGATCAGAAACTTGAAGCTTATTTTTGATACTGTTTCCGATTTGTTCCCGGCGTCTCGTTTTCTCCAATCACAACAAAGTCCTCCAATCTTTCCTGAGGCTGCGTGTCGTCTGTGTTGGTGTTTACCATCTCAGCTGTAACTTCATGATGTTTGTCAGTACTGGTGACCAAAAACAAAAGAAAAGAAAGACTGAACCAAGAGCGGACTCTGGTCGATCACAAACACCTCAGCTCGTCCATCCTAAGTCAGGAAGTAGCCGGTGAAGTAGAGTTTGTTCAGCAGATATGACTTCTCTTCCTCTGTATGATTCAAATATGTATATTTTGTTTGGGCATTACTTGAACCCTGATTTTTTTCTCTTTTTTTATTTTCTAATGTTAAAGAAACTTGTTTGAGTGACTTGCTGAAACATTCACTGCCATATTATGGAGACATGTAATACAACATGAATTAAAACATAGTTTTTTACTTTTTCAGCTTTGTGTCTTTTTGAGTGCATGGGCTGTTATTGGGTGGGATTACGCACCAGAGGTGGGTACTCGAGTCACATGACTTGGACTTAAGTCAGACTCGAGTCATTAATATGACTTTAGACTTGACTTGGGGCTGTTTACTTAAGACGTGATATTTTACACAAAATCTATAGTTTAATACACATTGTTTATAACAGTGATTCTCAACTATGCGAGCATATCATGGGGTATGTGGAATAAACTCCCAGGTGTGTAAAATATAAAAGTAAGGCTCTATGATTTCCACAATGCGGGAAATGCAAACAATCACAAATTGAACTCTATAAAATACAGAATTTGCTCTTATTTGCTTGTACCGTAGCTCCTTGAATTTGATGTATTTTGGACAATACAATGAATTTTCTTTGCTGCTGCTTCCTTCACCTGCCATTACCTGGTTTATTTAATTACTTACTCACTTTCAAGGYAACATATTCATCTTTGTTTAATTTGTGTTGAAAAGAATAAAATGCTTGAGAACTAAATGTTCTAAGGGGTTAAATAAATAATTTTCATTTAATATTCCGTTGTACATTATAGGTTTGGAGAATCATTACGTTTGACTGAAGGTGTACTAGTGGTTTGACAAAATGGCTCAGGACAAGTCTAAAAAGGTTGGGAACCATTAATTCCTTTCACTTATACAGTATTAACAAAGGCAAACTCCGTCTCACTCTGTGTGTGTGTGTGTGTGTGTGTGTGTGTGTGAGCTGCAGCACAGCAAATCAAATTAACCAGATTTATAAAAATGGAAAATGAATAGTTTAAAGGAAGACTATTTTTTGCAGCTAAGTTTATTTGAACTGTGCAATATAAAGGTGCAATTTTAAAATGATTTTTCAAATACTTTGTAAGTTCTTTTGCACGTTTCATCACGATTTGGTATAATAATTGGGATCACCAATGCTAATCCCAATCTAAGCTAACCACTAAGATTTACAGAGCTGAAAACTGGTATAGTAGCTGAAAAGAACAAGCTTTGACCAATTCTGAATGCTAAATAAAAATTCAAGATGGCTGCAAGAGGTCATTTGAAACTGCAACAATTCAAACATTTTAAAACATTTTGTGTTAAAGCTTGGTGTGGTGGAAGTTAAGAACGGACTCCATCACATACTGAAGCCAAATCAAAAATCCAAGATGGCCACCACCGCTAAAATGCAAAATTGACCATAACTTTTAGACCTATTTGGCTGAATTAGAGATGGTAGTAGGTAAAAGTGATCTCCAACAAACAGCAAATTAAAATCTTTATTTAAATTGGATGACACCTTTAGTTTCTCCAAGAACAATTCTAGTTTGTTTTTTTAATCTTTGGAAAGGCTAAAAACAGTGTGGAGACACATTCTGCTGTTACACTTGATTTTTATAGTTTAAATATGAATACATATGTAAAAATAAATGAAACCATATCTGTCCCCATCACTTTACCTTAATAACACTTAAAGGCACAGTGTGTAGGAATTTGTCAAGTCTTTTAGCCGAAATTGAGATAATCACTAATGACAATAATAAAAAAAACATGTCTAATCATTGCAGACAAAGACCTTGTTTTATTATTTTTACCTTATAAAAAGCTGTTTATATCTCCATGGTCGCGGGTCGCCACTACAGGCAGCCGCCATCTTGCACCGCCATCTTGTCTACGAAGGCTCATGAAGGACAAACTGCGGTGGCGGCGTCAAAAACGGTTTTAGTTGTAATACTATAAATGTAATATTTGTTGTCTGTCATTGTAGCTGGGATAATTGTACTTATTAAAGCTCATAATCTTACCACTTGAAACATCACTAGCCCTGAAGCTGCTGGTAGACATCGCGGTTGGAATTATCAAAGGTTTTTGACACCTGAGAGACACCGTAGCAACTCCTTTGTGTTTGGAAGCGGGGGGTGGGGGTGGGGGGAGGACCAGGGAGGATGATTCAACCACTAGATGTTGCTGAAAACAACAAATCCTACACACTGTGCCTTTAATAAGATTTTATCTCCGAGCTGGAAGTGTCCCTGGATTTAGTTCTAGTTATCACTTTTGCCTTCGGGTGAAATGTCACAGCTTCACAAGGGCAAAGAGTTCTCAGACCCTGTCCCAGTACTCACACTCCCACCCTCGTTCCACCCTTGTGCACTTCAAATGCGCGTTCATGTTGAAGGGTTTGAGTGCGTAGTAGTGTGTCCCACATTCTCCACATCCGCTCTTAGCCCCGCCCATTTTGGGTACTATTTCCACCCTTACGCAAAGTCCACATTTTTAGGGACTTTGGCAAAGTGTATTACCCACAATTCATCGCTGTGTGTGACGTTTTGAATTAAAAGGTAGATATCTGGCAATGTCCACTGAGCACCTTCCAGTTTAGTGGTGGTATTAATGCACTTAAATAATCTGCTAACTACCAATAAAGAAGAAGCTTTCTTCTCCTAAAAACGGTTGCTTTTTGTAGTTGTACTATCATTTTTAGCAATACAAATGCCAAAACAGTGACTGGTCCCACCATGTTGGATGTCACAGTTASGACGCAGAGGCGCAAGTCGTAACCCGTACTATCCCAATTCTTAGTTTTTTTGCACGCTTGTAACCTGCGCACTGGAACACTTCTGTGCACTTGGACTGAACCCACATTTCACAGAGGGGTGTAGGGTGCGCACTGAGCATCGGGGCTGGGCCTTAATGTCTTTGAAGGAGTTGCAGAAACATCCTACCACCTGAGTCTGGAACATGTTAAAAAAAACAGTTTGTGCGACAACTTTGCTTTCCAAAACGTCAAAGTCATCACCGATGTCCCGTCTCAGAAACCCGTCAACACTTCTAAAGTCTTTGCAGGTGACCACGGTTAACAAAACAAGAATTCCAGGCTCGTCCTCGTCAAAACTTTCAACTGTGTTAATAAGAGGATCATTGAAATCATGTCAGTGACAATTATTATTGACGTCACTCTCAAAACCTTCAGCCACGGGTGAATAAAGTCGAAAGAAATCCCACCATATTTAAAAAAACAACAACTTGGAAACTATTCTCAGTAAAAAATGTGAACTTTTGACCCGTGGACATGTTGTTTTATGCTTCCTAGGAAAGGCTCCTTGGCTCTGACTGCTGTACCTGCAGGCAACAGTTAGTCACTCTGTCTGTGCGGCCCCAAACACACAACAGATCCAGTTTTTTTTTACGTCATACATCCTGTTTCCCAGCCTGTGTGAAGTTTAGCTACTGCTGCTGGGGTAAATAAACACCAGATAAGTGGTTCTTCTTTGTTGGTTTCTTCAGACCACTTTAGTGTTCCTCTGTTTAATCGCAGCTACAGTTCCACCATCCACAGGAAGGTCATCAGTTCTTTAATCTTCCAGTCTTTTCAGACAGCGACTCGAGCAGAGCCTCTGACATTCTGCTGAACCACGTCCCAGTTTCGGTTCRCTCCGTTTAGCCCACCAGGAAAGCCCCAAAGTAGCTCGCCCTCCCGTCCACCTCCAAGGCGCTGGCGTTGCTGACGGTGACGAAGAGGCGGTCGGCGGGCTGGAGGAAGGCGGTGCCGGCCTGGTGCAGAGAGAAGAGGCCCGGCTCCTGACCGCGAGGCCAGCAGACGCTCCGGGAGGATTTCATCAGCAAGATGGGCCCCGTGTAGGAGCTCATCTGAAGAACACGGAACGAAACGAGATCAAAACCAGTTTTTTAGTTCATCTCCTCCATCAGCCCCAACAAGAACAACCCCTAACCTTTTTGTAGATGTACTGGATGAGTTCTGCTCCCTCGTCCTCCGCTGCGTCCTCTTCGGTCTCTGCCGCAGACGGGAGTCTAAAGTAGGTCTGAGCGTAGACGTAGTAGAGCCCTGCTTTGGGCACCAGCAGCTCGCCTCCTCTCAGCTCCATGTTCTGCAGGAACGACAGACCTCTCTGGCTCTCCCATGCTCTGATGCGCTCCCCGACGTAGCCCCTGTTGTTCCACAAACCTGCTACGGCAACAAGCAGAAATACTACATATATAA